>NC_091319.1:22988044-23043044 GCF_038502225.1 Cherax quadricarinatus | reverse complement strand
ATTATAATCAAGGGGGAAGCGCTAAACCCGGAGAATTATACAGCGCCTAGGGGGGGGGGATGTGGAAGGCGTTCAGGCTTAATTCGGGGAACTGGAGCACAGATCCAATTCCCTAAATCAAGAGCCCCTCACCAACAAGGAACCTTCCTTGAGGGGACTACCATTTGAACACAGGTAAAAATGTTAACCATTTTCCACTTACCTGCCAGTTGTTTTGCCTTCAGTTAAGATACGAAGGTGATCTATAGTGGAGTGTTGTATGAGAATAACAGTGTCAGCCTGTTAAGAAGTTTGTGTATGGCTTGAATTCACTATTTTTTGTACATTAATTGTAGCATATTGTGGTGTGGATTGGTGTGCTAATTGCTCGTTTGCTTGTTAAATGAACACTCAGCTCACACAGTGAGGCGGTTCGATCCCCGATATGGGTGGAAACACTGGTTGTGTTTCCTTAAGACACCTGTTGTCCCTGTTCACCTAGCAGCAAGTAGGTACCAGGAGTTTTCTATATAGTATGTCACTGATGTCAGCTAGGTCTGTATAAGTTAAATCATGTACAAATAAAGATTATTATTATTATTATTACTATTATTATTATTATTATTATTATTATTATTATTATTATTATTATTATTATTATCATCATCATTATTATCATCATCATCATCATCATGGTACGCGATGTATTTTTGCATCGTCTACCACAATTTCTCTCTAATTAGTTAGGAAAAGAACGTAAGATAGTCCAGGTGAAGTGATCTACATTGCTTGACTTTCTTGGAATATCCTGAGTTATTAACTCTGGCGTGAATAATACAAAGTTTTGCTCAACTGTTAGGAGCATCAGAGACTGAAAGTTCGCTAATAATGTTAGAACTGTGTTGTTGCATTAGAAGGTAAAAATTAATTAAGATCTTGGCGCTCCTTGGAGAAGCTGAGAATTATCATAACTCAAATGAAGACTGTAGCGTAACCGGGAGATGGGGAGAGATGTGAATTAGTCAAGAAGGTTAGATGTTAGAGAAACACCCAGGTATTATAAAAAGAGTTTCTAACTGTGGGTGTTCCTTAGCTCGATTGGTAGTGCACTCAGCTCACACACACTGAGGTCCGTGCTTCGATCCCCGGTACTGGTGGAGACATTAGAACGTGTTTCCCTGGGACACCTGCTGTCCCTGTTCAACTAGCAGTAAAATAGGTATCTGGGTGTTAGTCGACTGGTGTGGGTCGCATCCTGGGACAAAATTAACCTAATTTGCCCGAAATGCTCTGCACAAGGAGCTTCCTTTATAGTAGTATGTCATTGATCTCAGCTAGGACTGTATACCTTGTACATGTACTTGTAGAATAAAGATTATTATTATTTATTATTATTTGTATATATGATGTTTGTTACTGTAGCTTTAAAGTTACATATGTATTGTTACTGCCCTAAAATTCCATCTCTGTTGTAAGGTGCTTCAAGTATCTGCTAAGTATGTCAAAATGAGTAGAGAGGTGAGACAGAGATGGTGTGCAGCAAGAGAAGAGGATCTTGGCAGCCAGACAATGTTATTGGGTACTGAGATGGTGAGAGGTTTGTTGAGAGGGTAGGGAGAGAGGGGGGTGAGAGGGAGGTATCTGGCAGAGTATGTGGAGAGGGCATGCAGAATGAGTGTGAGGTATGAAGGAGGGTGTGGGTGTTGCCAGGGTAGTTGGTGCTGAGGTAGTGGGTAGGAGGAGGGAACGGGAATTGGACGAACGAAACCAGATTTTTTTATGGAATAAGCTTGGAACGGGAATTGGACGAACGAAACCAGATTCTTTTATTGAACAAACTTAAATAAACTGAGAGTGATGCTACTCTGTTCATTATGCTCAAGTGTGTGAACAAATATTTGTTTATTCGACAAAGTTGGGTACATCAGCAATCTTCTGCTACACTCATCTGTATAATAGTTGCACATTGGGGACAAAAGCTATCTATTTTACCCTCTCATGTTCCATCACGCAGGATGGTGCTCATACAAGGTGATGGAATCTGTCAGTTGGGAGACTTCAGTAGTGCTATGAGGATATAATAAAGTATTCCATTAATGGTTCATCAGCTATAGGAGCTTCAAATGTTTCCCTCCAGCAGTGCTGAAGTTACTGTTACTTGAGTATTACCATCTTTCAGAATGACCTATTCCATACACAGCAGAAATGGATTTTTTCTGAAGGCACTTTTATCATCTCTTAGCAGAGGCAACTTAAATTACAACATATTTAGGAATCAGAGGACTGAAAGGGCGGAAAGAAATTTAGCTGACATAATATTATCTAAGTATCTACACTGATATATAACAATGTAGAATCATCGTATGCTTAAGAATTCCACACTTGCACTAGCCTGGTGACACTCACTCACCATCATGAAACAACTCTACTGGTACTGAACAACACTCATTAAATTTAGTAGGCTGTTGCTAGGGGAGGTAGGGGGTTGGGGAGGAGCGATGTTGCTAGGGGAGGTAGGGGGTTGGGGAGGAGTGATGATGCTTGGGGAGGTAGGGGGTTGGGGAGGAGTGGTGATTCTAGGGGAGGTTGGGGGTTGGGGAGGAGTGATGTTGCTAGGGGAGGTAGGGGGTTGGGGAGGAGTGATGTTGCTAGTATAATGGGATAACGGGTTTGTTTGGTAGGTGCTGTAAGCGGGTGGTTAATGATACGTCTTCGGAGGCTTCTTTGTTTATTAATAATGTCGTAGTGGGTACACAGGCTTATGTGTTGTGCCCATGGCCCGGGAGGGCCATGCCCACGAGAGAGAGCTGCTAGGCCGCTGTGTGAGTGAGGCGGAGGCATGGGCCGGCAGGCTGGCGTGCCTGCCGAGAGGCCTGGCTACAGAGGGCAGCACCTGAGTGGCGCGAAATATGAACTAAGCTGGCAGACAGCATGGGCTGTCTGTGCAGACAGTACAGGCTGTCTACACTAGGGGAGTTGGGGAGGATTGAGGTGTCTTGCAACAAGGTTGCTGAGAGGGGTTACATTGTTGGATGGTTAGGTATTTAGAGTAGTTGTTGCATGTAGCTAAATTGGAAACATGTTCAGTGTTCTGTTACAATGCTAAACAGCATTATCCTGGAGGGTATGAGAGTGGGAAGCTTTGGCAAGTAGTGGTGTGGGTAGTAGAGAAATGGAGGAGGGGCAAAATATTTGAGAGGTGGATAGGTTATAGTGTCTGCTGAGTCGGGGTGCGGGAGAGCAGTGAATACACTGAAAGAAAACTCAGTAAATTTGCTTGTAACAGGTAAGTGAACTGTAGATATAAGTCCAGATGTACAAAAGGCCTAGGTCCTAGACTTTCTTCAGATCTCTGCAACACAATTGTCCTCAAAACATTTGTAAAGTTATACCATGAGTTAAGGAAAGATCCTGGACTTCACATTACGAAAGCAGACAAAGTAAATGCGATAGTAATTATGAAGAAGGTAGATTATAGGGGGAAAATAACATATTAGAAAACAGGGGAACTGACGTACCCCTTAAGGTGGTGATGACTGTGAGGACTATGTTGACTCTCCTTCAGTGTTGTGTACACGTCTTCCTTACCTCCAGCCCCACCCCCCACCCCCCACCCCCTCCACATTTTATATTCTTCAATTTGCATTTCCCTTTGGATGAGTAACACATTTCTGAAGAACAAAAAAGGCACAATACCGTGACTGGAACAATTTACAAATAACCCTCACGTAGGAAAGACACTTATGACGACGTTTCGGTCCGATTTAGACCATTAACTAGCGTGTGACTAGTTAATGGTCCGAGTTGGACCGAAACGTCGTCGCAAGTTCTGTCTCCTATGTGCGAGTTATTTATGTATTGTAATACATTTCTTTCTTAACACTTTGTTGTAAAATTTCATGTTTCTATATGTTTATGTTACCTAACTTAACTGAAATTAACCTAACTGAAATTAACCTAACTGAAATTAACCTAACTGAAATTAACCTAACTCAAATTAACCTAACTCAAATTAACCTAACTGAAATTAACCTAACTCAAATTAACTTAACTGAAATTAACCTAACTGAAATTAACCTAACTGAAATTAACCTAACTGAAATTAACCTAACTGAAATTAACCTAACTCAAATTAACCCAACTCAAATTAACCCAACTCAAATTAACCTAACTGAAATTAACCTAACTGAAATTAACCTAACTCAAATTAACCTAACTCAAATTAACCCAACTCAAATTAACCTAACTGAAATTAACCTGACTTTGACTTAAAAATAAAGAAAATAGGATTTTGAAGAAAAAGGAAGGAAATGACGTGGAGTACTACGTCAGGAAACTGACGTTGTAAGAAGTGGTTAGGTTACCCACTCTTATTTTTTGTTTCCCCTTTTTTCCTTCCCCTCCCTCTCTCTCTGTGTTTCCTTCCCCACTCTCCTCCCTTCATCTCCCATTCCCTCTCCCGCCTTCCACTCTTCCCCTCACTCACCATATTTGTACCAGTGTTACCACACTCATCTCCACTCATCACTAGTAATCACCTAATTGTGGTTGCAGGGGTCGAGTCATAGCTCCTGGCCCCGCAGCTTCCCTAGTGCCTTGCTCCACGTGTTCTTCACCTCTCCTTCCTCTTACATCTTCTATTAATCCTCTCTCTCTCTCTCTCTCTCTCTCTCTCTCTCTCTCTCTCTCTCTCTCTCTCTCTCTCTCTCTCTCTCTCTCTCTCTCTCTCTCTCTCTCTCTCCATAATTTTTATTGTTTTAAAATTTCTCCTCTATCCCCCGTTAATTCTTGTTCATTAATTACATTTACCCTCGTTTATTTTTGTTAATTAATTACATTCCCTCGTTTACTTTTTTATTAATTACAGTTTCCCCTAGGATACATGTCATTTATTGTCTCCTCGTATATAACAGTGTTCATCAATAACGAAGAACATTCTCCCGTGTGTCAGTACACTAATGGTGTACTCTTGCTTGATGAATGATACATATGTGTAACACCTGGGTATCATTATCATAATAAGACACATGTGTAACACTGTGATGTAGGTCATCTGAGGTCACAGGTTGACCTCACCAACCAGTTGTAAATTGTCACACTCCTGGCCTTGGCAGAGAGGTGTTGGAAATGTGGAAGACTCCAAAGCTAAGGAACTGAACACCTTATATCAAAGCTAAGGAACTGAGCACATAATATCAAAGCTAAGGAACTGAGCACCTCCAACTACACCGTTATGGAAAACTGGAGGAAATAATAACTAGGACTGAGTATACTACAAACTCTAGTCACATAAAAGAGCGGAAAAGTAATGTGAAGGACATGGGAGTGGTAATGTCCGAGGACCTCACCTTCCAGGACCACAACAATGCCACTATCACTTCTGCTAGGAAACTGATAGGATGAATAATGAAAACATTCAAGACAAGAGATACTAAGCCGATGTTGATCCTTTTTAAATCACTTATTCTCTCTAGGCTGGAATACTGCTGTACATTAACATCCCCATTCAAGGCAGGTGAAATTGCAGAACTAGAGAGTGCACGGAGAACCTTTACTGCACGTATAAGTTCCATCAAACAGCTTAACTACTGGGAGCGCCTGGAAGCACTTTGTCAGCATAGTTGCTGATCCCCTACATGTGTTGTATAGCTTATCGGAGTATCATAGTATCATCCATATGTTTTACATAGTTGACCCCTTGCTAGGCTCAGTGACTAGCTTGTGTGACGTCACGTGATGCTGTTGTGAGCGCTGCGCTAACATTCTCGTCCTCAGTTCACCGTAGACAGGACAGGCCAGGCTGGGCTCCCCTTTCACACTCTGCTAATATAAGTGTTACCGTCCAACAAGTGTGTTTAACTCCAACCATCACATCTCCATGAACCCTCACAACAAATGGTGCCAGCAGAGGGCCAGTAATTCTGACAATTATGGCGATTTCTGGAGATAAATTTCTACTGAGCCGGTCGCCATTTCCTGACCGCCTAGGCCTGCCGAGACGAGTGACTTGTATTCACTAGAGCGCAGGCGAGAGAGATATATCATAATCTTCACCTGGAAGATTCTGGAGGGACTGGTCCCTAATATGCACACAGCAATCACTCCATACGAAAGCAAAACACTTGGCAGGCGACGCAACATACCCCCAGTGAAAAGTAGGGGCGTCACTGGTACACCAAGAGAAAATATAATAAGTGTCCGGGGCCCAAGACTGTTCAACAGCCTCCCACCAGCAATAAGGGGCATTACGGGAAGACCCCTGGTTGTCTTCAAGAGGGAGCTGGACACATACTACCTAAAGTCGGTGCCGGATAAGCCGGGCTGTGGTTCGTACGTTGGATTGCGTGCGGCCAGTAGTAAAAGCCTCGTTGATCAAGCCCTGATCCACCGGGAGGCCTGGTCGTGGCCGGGGCCGCGGGGGCGTTAATCCCCGGAATACCCTCCAGGTAGGTAGGTAGACCTTATATGAAAGTTAAGGAACTGAACACCTTATATCAAAGTTAAGGAACTGAACACCTTATATCAAGGTTAGAGGACTGAACACCTTATATCAAAGTTAAGGAACTGAACACCTTATATCAAGGTTAGAGGACTGAACACCTTATATCAAAGTTAAGGAACTGAACACCTTATATCAAGGTTAAGGGACTGAACACCTTATATCAAGGTCGAGCATGTGCTGGCCTAAGTGTCCTGCCACATCAAGTGTGTCATGACTTACTGACGCGTCCTAAGATGATGCTTCCCTCATTGAAATTATTTTATACATTTCTTGGCGACCGTGCGTGGTGCTGGCGCACCTGCGTGGTGCTGGCGACTGTGCGTGGTACTGGCGCACCTGCGTGGTGCATCTGTGCGTGGTGCTGGAGACTGTGCGTGGTACTGGCGCACCTGCGTGGTGCATCTGTGCGTGGTGCTGGCGACTGTGCGTGGTGCTGGCGCACCTGCGTGGTACTGGCGCACCTGCGTGGTACTGGCGCACCTGCGTGGTGCTGGCGCACCTGCGTGGTGCATCTGTGCGTGGTGCTGGCGACTGTGCGTGGTACTAGCGCACCTGCCTGGTGCATCTGTGCGTGGTGCTGGCGACTGTGCGTGGTGCTGGCGACTGTGCGTGGTGCTGGCGACTGTGCGTGGTGCAGGCGACTGTGCGTGGTGCTGGCGACTGTGCGTGGTGCTGGAGACTGTGCGCGGTGCAGGCGACTGTGCGTGGTGCTGGAGACTGTGCGTGGTGCTGGCGACTGTGCGTGGTGCTGGCGACTGTGCGTGGTGCTGGCGACTGTGCGTGGTGCTGGAGACTGTGCGTGGTGCTGGCGACTGTGCGTGGTGCTGGCGCACCTGCGTGGTACTGGCGCACCTGCGTGGTACTGGCGCACCTGCGTGGTGCTGGCGCACCTGCGTGGTGCATCTGTGCGTGGTGCTGGCGACTGTGCGTGGTACTAGCGCACCTGCCTGGTGCATCTGTGCGTGGTGCTGGCGACTGTGCGTGGTGCTGGCGACTGTGCGTGGTGCTGGCGACTGTGCGTGGTGCTGGCGACTGTGCGTGGTGCTGGAGACTGTGCGTGGTGCTGGCGACTGTGCGTGGTGCTGGCGCACCTGCGTGGTACTGGCGCACCTGCGTGGTACTGGCGCACCTGCGTGGTGCTGGCGCACCTGCGTGGTGCATCTGTGCGTGGTGCTGGCGACTGTGCGTGGTACTAGCGCACCTGCCTGGTGCATCTGTGCGTGGTGCTGGCGACTGTGCGTGGTGCTGGCGACTGTGCGTGGTGCTGGCGACTGTGCGTGGTGCAGGCGACTGTGCGTGGTGCTGGCGACTGTGCGTGGTGCTGGAGACTGTGCGCGGTGCAGGCGACTGTGCGTGGTGCTGGAGACTGTGCGTGGTGCTGGCGACTGTGCGTGGTGCTGGCGACTGTGCGTGGTGCTGGCGACTGTGCGTGGTGCTGGAGACTGTGCGTGGTGCTGGCGACTGTGCGTGGTACTAGCGCACCTGCGTGGTGCATCTGTGCGTGGTGCTGGCGACTGTGCGTGGTGCTGGCGACTGTGCATGGTGCTGGCGACTGTGCGTGGTGCTGGAGACTGCGTGGTGCTGGCGACTGTGCGTGGTGCTGGCGACTGTGCATGGTGCTAGCGACTGTGCGTGGTGCTGGAGACTGTGCGTGGTGCTGGCGACTGTGCGTGGTGCTGGCGACTGTGCATGGTGCTGGCGACTGTGCGTGGTGCTGGCGACTGTGCGTGGTGCTGGCGACTGTGCGTGGTGCTGGAGACTGTGCGTGGTGCTGGCGACTGTGCGTGGTGCAAGCGACTGTGCGTGGTGCTGGAGACTGTGCGTGGTGCTGGCGACTGTGCGTGGTGCTGGCGACTGTGCGTGGTGCTGGCGACTGTGCGTGGTGCTGGAGACTGTGTGTGGTGCTGGCGACTGTGCGTGGTGCTGGCGACTGTGCGTGGTGCTGGCGACTGTGCGTGGTGCTGGCGACTGTGCGTGGTGCTGGCGACTGTGCGTGGTGCTGGCGACTGTGCGTGGTGCTGGAGACTGTGCGTGGTGCTGGCGACTGTGCGTGGTGCTGGCGACTGTGCGTGGTGCTGGCGACTGTGCGTGGTGCTGGCGACTGTGCGTGGTGCAGGCGACTGTGCGTGGTGCTGGCGACTGTGCGTGGTGCTGGCGACTGTGCGTGGTGCTGGCGACTGTGCCTGGTGCTGGCGACTGTGCCTGGTGCTGGCGACTGTGCGTGGTGCTGGCGACTGTGCCTGGTGCTGGCGACTGTGCCTGGTGCTGGCGACTGTGCCTGGTGCTGGCGACTGTGCCTGGTGCTGGCGACTGTGCCTGGTGCTGGCGACTGTGCCTGGTGCTGGCGACTGTGCCTGGTGCTGGCGACTGTGCCTGGTGCTGGCGACTGTGCCTGGTGCTGGCGACTGTGCCTGGTGCTGGCGACTGTGCCTGGTGCTGGCGACTGTGCCTGGTGCTGGCGACTGTGCCTGGTGCTGGCGACTGTGCGTGGTATTTGTTAAAACTTGTAAAGGATCGACTATGCTCTTCAATATGCCAATTTGTTCGTTTTTTGTACATTCTTTTGTTTCTTTTGTTGTTGGTGAGGGTGATAGTGATGTCCGGAGTCTTTTGTTGTTGGTAAAGGTGATATTGATGTCAGAATCTTGTTGTTGCTGAAGGTGACAGTGATGTCAGGAGTCTGTTGTTGTTGAAGGTGATAGTGATGTATTATGAACACAGGTACACTAAGACAGGCCTGTTATACTTTGTCGTAAACCAAGTCTCCAGACAAAAAACAGACCTCAAAAAAAGGAACTTAGTTTTTGAATACCCGTATATTCTCCCCACTAATATTTATAACATATAGATGTTAATGAACAGGAGAGCAAAGCGAGACCACTCTCCATAATGCTGTTTTCACCTTATACAAGGTAGAGCAGCATGTGTTTGTACTCAGCCAGCTAGTGAGAGACTTCAGTCATGTTGGTATATATAACATCAGTTAGTGAGAGTCTTCAGCCATGTTGGTATATATAACATCAGTTTGGCTGAAGTCAAGCTCATACTCCATTGGTTGACACATAAATTTGACAGTAAATTAGAGTAACCCCAGACAGCCACTCCTACCTGGCTGCCAGTTTGGCTGGTACAGAGGGAATACAACAAAAAAAGTAGTGTGATGAATGCTGAATAAATTGTTACGTATTCAGTGCATGCCACCTCACCCCCCATCCTTTCCCTCACACCCTAGAGCAGCACTGTTATGGCTCGAGGGGATGTACATTGTATCCCTTCGATGGGTAGGCTGCCACCATGGCACAAGAATATAGACTAGCCAGTGAGACTGCCTTTCCTTGCCTTTCCTCTGTACCTTCCTAGCCAGCTGGCAGTTCTCAACAAAAATAGTAAATTTAAATGGCTTTTTACTATTGTCTTTAAGGGCAGATCGCTGCCTCAGGAAGGGACAGGAGACAGCAGGGCTAACAAAGGCCCAAGACACTTGCAGATAGGAGTGGTGTGTCCCCTCCCCAAAACACTTAGTGTTGCTCAAAGTCTTAAAGTATATAGAACACGTATATATAAAGTATATAGAGGACCGTAGTCGTGTAGATTATACACGACTACGGTGCTCTTCGCACCAAGTTGAAGGTTGAGGGACTGATTACCTCATTTTCTGTATATAGTTCTACTGTCTTCACCCCTCAAGGAAGGTTCCTTGATGTTGGTGAGGGGCTCTTGATTTAGGGAATTGTATCTGTGCTTCAGTTCCCCGAATTAAGCCTGAATGCCTTCCACATCCCCCCCCAGGCGCTGTATAATCCTCCGGGTTTAGCGCTTCCCCCTTGATTATAATAATAATAATCTACTGTCTTCAAGTTATGTCCTGGAATTTGTATTGATAAAGCCACTGGATGGCGAAACGTCTACAATAAAGATACCCAAATGTTGCATATGTATCTGAGTTCAGGTATGTCAGCAAGTTATGAACAGTGAATACCTGAACCACATACGGAGAGGATGACACATAATCAAGGAAATGTTCCAGTGCTAAGACCAGAGCTAGGGTCTCCTTTTCTGTGAAGTGGCTTGAGTTTGGCCAAAAAAATAGAAGGCATGATGAAGAACACCCTTCCCAGAGACTTGAAGTAAGGCTGTGTCAGCCCCTGGTCACTGGCATTTACCTTCAAGAAAAATGGACTGAAATAATCAAGTGATAATACGGAAGCTGTGAACAGCATTTTTTTTTCTGAAAAGACTCCTGGCAATTAGTTAACCACCTAAGTGGAAACTTCTTATTGTTAAGGGTGGTTAAAGGAGTCACAATATATGCAAGATTTGGGCAGAATTTGCGGTAAACCCCTATTATTTCCGTAAATCTTTGGAGAGATTTATCTGATCGGCTTTATAGCGCTGGATGGCTAGAATATTAGCAGTCTTAGGCGCTTCTTTCCCTTCTTCTACTAAGGTGGAAAAAGAGAAAATAGCACCTAAAAGGTGATTGAAAATCAACTCATCCCAGAGTTCTTATAAAAAAAAAATTCTGAGATGGGAAATATGTTAGTCGTGTATCAGAAACTATAACTAAATCATCCAGGTAAGTCGGAGTGCTTACTAACCCTTTTATGGCCAACTGAATCAGTTTTTGGAGCATGGCTGATGCATTGCACATGCCAAAGGGGGTTAGTATTTTGGTAATGGCCTCCTGGAACTACAATGTGAACATTTCTTATCCCTGTCAGTGTAAGGGACCTGATAGCTGTATAGCCTTTGTGGCTTAACGCTTCTTTTTGATTATAATAATAAGGGACCTGATAGTAGCCCTCGAGGAGGTTCAATTTGGGAATAAATTTAGTCTTACCCACAATGTTTACATCATCCATGTGGGGATGTAAGTAGGCATTTATCACTGACTTCATTCACTTTCTGGTTTCTTCACAGGGATGCAGGGTGAGGCCCATGGACCGAGAATCTTTTACTAACTCGTACCCCCAGTAGGAAATTTATCTTTTAGTACTCTCTGCTTCTCCAGGCCAGTGCTGTAACAGGGAGAGAGTTAATTGGTTTAGCTGTGCCCACATCTCTCACATGAAATCCATGATTGAATATTTTACTACGCAAAGGAACTCTCAGGATACTTGGTAGTTTTATCCAAAACAATGACTATGAAGTGATCACCTGATTTGGCCTCAGGATGATGACCCCACAATATTGATGATCAGGTTCACAAAAGGTTCTCATTCAGTTGGTATAGGACATAGATGTTGAGGTCTTATGTAGTGTCTAGGCTCTCCCACCTGCTGGTATTCACGACAGGACCGGATGGCTCTCTGGATGTCTTGTTTTAAACTAGCCAATCAAAATTCTTTCAGATTCTGTAAAAGATTTTGGTAACACCCAAATGCCCTTCCCATAGATGAATTGTAAGCTACCCGCAATATCTGTGATCGAAACATTTTTTTGGAATGATTAACCAGTCAGACGTCGAACTCTCCATTAGCTCATTACCAGTGGACATTTTTTTTTCATTAGAAAATTACTGAAGGCAGGTGAGAAGGAAGGGTCCCGGTTTTGCTCTTCCCTGAAGGTTGCTCCGTTGCTCATGGAGGCGAGATTGTTTGGCAGTCCTGCCACCCAGGAATAGGTAGGCTTGACTGAGGAGGTTTCATTTAATTTGCGAGGCCTGGATCAGCTGGCATCGTAAAACGCAACTTAAGGTCTGGGTCTCCCAAGGTAAGGTCAGCAGTTTCACAGATTGTCCGCTCAGACATTGCCCGTGTTACAGCCATAACTGGAACTGCTTCAGATGCAGAGCTATCAGGATTTACTACAGGATCAGGGCAATCTGGAAGAGAGAACATCATTACAGTAGTACGTCTTTCATGGGAAAATTGCCTGGCATGCCAATTTTTAGGTACCCAGTTAAAGTTAAGTATTTGCACTTTATGAATATTCTGTGAAGGGGAACAGCAATAACTACTCCACCAAAAGCTTCAAGTAGTATATTTTTATTAAGTGATGGATCTTTGAATAAGGGAAATACCTCATTTCGTAAAAGGTATCCCTGAAGGTTATAAGAAGATCGGACTCCTTTATTGGCACTTGGCTCTCACTACAGAAGTAGACCATGCATGCATCTGCTCTGTCCTGAGAATTGAGAATTCTTAACACCAGGGAAAATGTTATCCATAGGTTTCTGAGTATTTCACTTACCTGACTTACCACCTGTGGAAGACAGCCTGAGATAAGATGGCTGGGCTTATGGCAGTAGCGGCACCACATAGCTTCTGCAGTCTTTTCTCTACGAGTACCTGCCTGGTCTTTAGAGAGCTATCATGGTTTACTTACAGCTTCAGTCTTTATACCACTTCGAGTGCCAGTGAAACAGATTAATCCTGAGATAAACCTGATCCATCTTCATTTGCTCTGCAGTATGATCAGCACCATTACGAGCAAGGAAACGGAGTGGGGAGCGGAGACTAACAGGAGCTCCCTGAATAGCAGACACACCTAATGGAGAAATCATGTTGGAAGAATGCGACCTTAGCTTGTTGCAAATTACCTCATGAAGCTGTGGAACAGTTAAAGTACGACGATATTCAGTGCCAGTGGAACGAGCAGTACGCCAACAGCATTACAGAGATAGTCTAGGAAAGGATTGCTAAGTATATGCCGTCACCAAATACCTAACACGCACAAATGGCATTACCCAACCAGCACTAAACATAACATGCCCCACCTGTTAATAATACGCTCAGTACACGGCAGCAGTGGAAGAATAAGGCACAACATAATGGCAATGTAAGCAATACAGAGTGCAATACAGCTTTGCAAAGTAAAATTGCTTCAGGACAGGCAACCCACATTAAAAATACAGGTTCAAAGCGCACTCGGCTCACACACACTAGGTGTCTGGGGTTCCATCCCCTGTACGAGTGGAAACGTTGGGCATGTTTCCTTACACCCGCTTACCTTGATCACCTACTTGGAGGTTACCTGGAGGTTATTCCGGGGATCAACGCCCCCGCGGCCCGGTCCATGACCAGGCCTCCCGATGGATCAGGGCCTGATCAACTAGGCTGTTACTGCTGGCCGCACGCAGTCCAACGTACGAGCCACAGCCCGGCTGATCCGGCACTGACTTTAGGTATCTGTCCAGCTCTCTCTTGAAGGCAGCCAGGGGTTTATTGGTAATTCCCCTAATGCTTGATGGGAGGCTGTTGAACAGTCTTGGGCCCCGGACACTTATGATGTTTTCCCTTAGTGTACCAATGGCGCCCCTACTTTTTATTGGGGGCATTTTGCATCGCCTGCCCAGTCTTTTACTTTCGTAGGGAGTGATTTCTGTGTGCAGATTTGGGGCCATTCCTTCCAAGATTTTCCAAGTGTAGATTATGATATATCTCTCCCTCCTGCGTTCCAACGAGTACAAGTCAAGTGCTTCCAAGCGTTCCCAGTAGTTAAGGTGCTTGACAGAACTTATACGTGCAGTAAAGGATCTCTGTACACTCTCTAGATCTGCGGTTTCACCTGCTTTGAATGGAGATGTTAATGTACAGCAGTATTCCAGCCTAGAGAGAACAAGTGATTTGAAAAGGATCATCATTGGCTTGGCATCTCTCGTTTTGAACGTTCTCATTATCCATCCTATCATTTTCTTTGCACGTGCGATTGTGGCACTGTTGTGATCCTTGAAAGTGAGATCCTCAGACATTACTACTCCCAGGTCCCTTACATTACTTTTCCGCTCTATTGTATGGCCAGAGTCTGTAGTATACTCTGTTCTAGTTATTATCTCCTCCAGTTTTCCATAACGGAGTAGTTGAAATTTGTCCTCATTGAACATCATATTGTTTACCGTTGCCCACTGGAAAACCTAGTAGTAAGTAGGTACCTGGGTGTTAGCTGTCTGATATGCGTCGCATCCTGGGGGGGTGGTAGTGTACCTCAGATAGGACTGAGACTTTAAAATGAGCTGAGATAGGATAACAGCTCTTAGCCAGTAAAATTGCTGTGTAAAAAAAATGTACCTGGCCATAAATGAAGTCTCGAGACAAGGAACAATTATTAAAGGTCCTCAGACAAATAAAGACAAAATCACACTCAAAAGTTAATTCTTGAGCGCCCATATATTCCGTTTACCAATATTTACAACATTTACGAGAGCAGCAATATGCTAATGAGCGAGAGAGCAAAAGTGAGATAACTCATTTTAGTGCTGTTTTCGTTTCATATAATATAGACCAGCATGTATGTGTACTCATCCAGCTAGTGAGTGTCTGACTTCAGCCAGGGTGATAAATATAGCATCAATGTAGCTTGAGTCAAGCTCTCACCCCATTGGTTAATGTATAAATCTAACAGCGAATCAAGATGATCTGGGGACCCAGGCAGGGACTCCAGTCTGAATGCTAGTGTGGCTGGATGCTAGTGTGGCTGGCTGCTAGTGTGGCTGGATGCTAGTGTGGCTGACTGCTAGTGTGGCTTGCTGCTAGTGTGGCTGGCTGCTAGTGTGGCTGGCTGCTAGTGTGGCTGGCTGCTAGTGTGGCTGGATGCTAGTGTGGCTGGCTGCTAGTGTGGCTGGCTGCTAGTGTGGCTGGCTGCTAGTGTGGCTGGATGCTAGTGTGGCTGGCTGCTAGTGTGGCTGGCTGCTAGTGTGACTGGCTGCTAGTGTGGCTGGATGCTAGTGTGGCTGGCTGCTAGTGTGGCTGGATGCTAGTGTGGCTGGATGCTAGTGTGGCTGGCTGCTAGTGTGCCTGACTGCTAGTGTGGCTGGCTGCTAGTGTGGCTGGCTGCTAGTGTGGCTGGCTGCTAGTGTGGCTGGATGCTAGTGTGGCTGGCTGCTAGTGTGGCTGGCTGCTAGTGTGGCTGGCTGCTTGTGTGGCTGGCTGCTAGTGTGGTTGGATGCTAGTGTGGTTGGATGCTAGTGTGGCTGGCTGCTAGTGTGGCTGGCTGCTAGTGTGGCTGGATGCTAGTGTGGCTGGCTGTTAGTGTGGCTGGCTGCTAGTGTGGCTGGATGCTAGTGTGGCTGGCTGCTAGTGTGGCTGGATGCTAGTGTGGCTGGATGCTAGTGTGGCTGGCTGCTAGTGTGGCTGGCTGCTAGTGTGGCTGGCTGCTAGTGTGGCTGGCTGCTAGTGTGGCTGGCTGCTAGTGTGGCTGGATGCTAGTGTGGCTGGCTGCTAGTGTGGCTGGCTGCTAGTGTGGCTGGCTGCTAGTGTGGCTGGCTGCTAGTGTGGCTGGCTGCTAGTGTGGCTGGCTGCTAGTGTGGCTGGCTGCTAGTGTGGCTGGCTGCTAGTGTGGCTGGCTGCTAGTGTGGCTGGCTGCTAGTGTGGCTGGCTGCTAGTGTGGCTGGCTGCTAGTGTGGCTGGCTGCTAGTGTGGCTGGCTGCTAGTGTGGCTGACTGCTAGTGTGGCTGACTGCTAGTGTGGCTGACTGCTAGTGTGGCTGGCTGCTAGTGTGGCTGGCTGCTAGTGTGGCTGGTTGCTAGTGTGGCTGGTTGCTAGTGTGGCTGACTGCTAGTGTGGCTGACTGCTAGTGTGGCTGACTGCTAGTGTGGCTGACTGCTAGTGTGGCTGGCTGCTAGTGTGGCTGGCTGCTAGTGTGGCTGGTTGCTAGTGTGGCTGGCTGCTAGTGTGGCTGGCTGCTAGTGTGGCTGGCTGCTAGTGTGGCTGGCTGCTAGTGTGGCTGGCTGCTAGTGTGGCTGGCTGCTAGTGTGGCTGGCTGCTAGTGTGGCTGGCTGCTAGTGTGGCTGGCTGCTAGTGTGGCTGACTGCTAGTGTGGCTGACTGCTAGTGTGGCTGACTGCTAGTGTGGCTGGCTGCTAGTGTGGCTGGCTGCTAGTGTGGCTGGCTGCTAGTGTGGCTGGTTGCTAGTGTGGCTGACTGCTAGTGTGGCTGGCTGCTAGTGTGGCTGGCTGCTAGTGTGGCTGGTTGCTAGTGTGGCTGGCTGCTAGTGTGGCTGGCTGCTAGTGTGGCTGACTGCTAGTGTGGCTGACTGCTAGTGTGGCTGGCTGCTAGTGTGGCTGACTGCTAGTGTGGCTGGCTGCTAGTGTGGCTGGATGCTAGTGTGGCTGGCTGCTAGTGTGGCTGGTTGCTAGTGTGGCTGGCTGCTAGTGTGGCTGGCTGCTAGTGTGGCTGACTGCTAGTGTGGCTGACTGCTAGTGTGGCTGGCTGCTAGTGTGGCTGACTGCTAGTGTGGCTGGCTGCTAGTGTGGCTGGATGCTAGTGTGGCTGGCTGCTAGTGTGGCTGGCTGCTAGTGTGGCTGGCTGCTAGTGTGGCTGGCTGCTAGTGTGGCTGGATGCTAGTGTGGCTGGCTGCTAGTGTGGCTGGATGCTAGTGTGGCTGGCTGCTAGTGTGGCTGGCTGCTAGTGTGGCTGGCTGCTAGTGTGGCTGGCTGCTAGTGTGGCTGGTTGCTAGTGTGGCTGGCTGCTAGTGTGGCTGGCTGCTAGTGTGGCTGGCTGCTAGTGTGGCTGGCTGCTAGTGTGGCTGGCTGCTAGTGTGGCTGGCTGCTAGTGTGGCTGGCTGCTAGTGTGGCTGGCTGCTAGTGTGGCTGGTTGCTAGTGTGGCTGGTTGCTAGTGTGGCTGGTTGCTAGTGTGGCTGGCTGCTAGTGTGGCTGGCTGCTAGTGTGGCTGGTTGCTAGTGTGGCTGGTTGCTAGTGTGGCTGGTTGCTAGTGTGGCTGGCTGCTAGTGTGGCTGGCTGCTAGTGTGGCTGGCTGCTAGTGTGGCTGGCTGCTAGTGTGGCTGGCTGCTAGTGTGGCTGACTGCTAGTGTGGCTGGCTGCTAGTGTGGCTGGCTGCTAGTGTGGCTGGTTGCTAGTGTGGCTGGCTGCTAGTGTGGCTGGCTGCTAGTGTGGCTGGCTGCTAGTGTGGCTGACTGCTAGTGTGGCTGGTTGCTAGTGTGGCTGGCTGCTAGTGTGGCTGGCTGCTAGTGTGGCTGGTTGCTAGTGTGGCTGGTTGCTAGTGTGGCTGGTTGCTAGTGTGGCTGGCTGCTAGTGTGGCTGGCTGCTAGTGTGGCTGGCTGCTAGTGTGGCTGGCTGCTAGTGTGGCTGGCTGCTAGTGTGGCTGACTGCTAGTGTGGCTGGCTGCTAGTGTGGCTGGCTGCTAGTGTGGCTGACTGCTAGTGTGGCTGGCTGCTAGTGTGGCTGGCTGCTAGTGTGGCTGGCTGCTAGTGTGGCTGGCTGCTAGTGTGGCTGGCTGCTAGTGTGGCTGGCTGCTAGTGTGGCTGACTGCTAGTGTGGCTGGCTGCTAGTGTGGCTGGCTGCTAGTGTGGCTGACTGCTAGTGTGGCTGGCTGCTAGTGTGGCTGGTTGCTAGTGTGGCTGGTTGCTAGTGTGGCTGGCTGCTAGTGTGGCTGACTGCTAGTGTGGCTGGCTGCTAGTGTGGCTGGCTGCTAGTGTGGCTGGCTGCTAGTGTGGCTGGCTGCTAGTGTGGCTGACTGCTAGTGTGGCTGGCTGCTAGTGTGGCTGGCTGCTAGTGTGGCTGGCTGCTAGTGTGGCTGGCTGCTAGTGTGGCTGACTGCTAGTGTGGCTGGCTGCTAGTGTGGCTGGCTGCTAGTGTGGCTGGCTGCTAGTGTGGCTGACTGCTAGTGTGGCTGGCTGCTAGTGTGGCTGACTGCTAGTGTGGCTGGCTGCTAGTGTGGCTGGCTGCTAGTGTGGCTGGCTGCTAGTGTGGCTGACTGCTAGTGTGGCTGGTTGCTAGTGTGGCTGGCTGCTAGTGTGGCTGGCTGCTAGTGTGGCTGACTGCTAGTGTGGCTGGTTGCTAGTGTGGCTGGCTGCTAGTGTGGCTGGCTGCTAGTGTGGCTGGTTGCTAGTGTGGCTGGCTGCTAGTGTGGCTGGCTGCTAGTGTGGCTGGCTGCTAGTGTGGCTGGCTGCTAGTGTGGCTGACTGCTAGTGTGGCTGGCTGCTAGTGTGGCTGGCTGCTAGTGTGGCTGGCTGCTAGTGTGGCTGACTGCTAGTGTGGCTGGTTGCTAGTGTGGCTGGTTGCTAGTGTGGCTGGCTGCTAGTGTGGCTGACTGCTAGTGTGGCTGGTTGCTAGTGTGGCTAGCTGCTAGTGTGGCTGGCTGCTAGTGTGGCTGGTTGCTAGTGTGGCTGGTTGCTAGTGTGGCTGGCTGCTAGTGTGGCTGGTTGCTAGTGTGGCTGGCTGCTAGTGTGGCTGGTTGCTAGTGTGGCTGGCTGCTAGTGTGGCTGGCTGCTAGTGTGGCTGGCTGCTAGTGTGGCTGGTTGCTAGTGTGGCTGGCTGCTAGTGTGGCTGGTTGCTAGTGTGGCTGGCTGCTAGTGTGGCTGGCTGCTAGTGTGGCTGGCTGCTAGTGTGGCTGGCTGCTAGTGTGGCTGGCTGCTAGTGTGGCTGGTACACAGACATTGCAAAAAAAGAGGTTGTGTGATGAACGATAAATAAAATGTAAGGTACTCGGTGTTTGACACATGATGTCAGTGTTCTGTTCTTGGTGAAGACGTACGTGATGTCATGAGTCTGTTGTTGAAGGTGATAGTTGATGTCATGAGTGTTGTTGAAGGTGATAGTGATGTCATGAGTCTGTTGTTGGTGAAGGTAATAGTGGTGTTATGGGTCTGTTGTTGGTAAAGGTGATAATGATGTTATGAGTCTGTTGTTGGTGAAGGTGATAGTGATGAGTCTGTTGTTGAAGGTGATAGTGAAGTCAGGGATCTTGATGTAGGTGATAATGATGTCATGGGTCTGTTATTGAAGGTAACAGTGATATTGTGAGTCTGATGACAAAGGTGATAGTGATGTCAGGAGTCTGTTATTGGTGAATGTAATAGTAATTGTCATGGGTCTGTTGTTGAAGATGATAGTGATGTCAGGGGGTCTATTGTTGGTGAAGGTAATGGTGATGTCAGGAGTCTGTTGTTAGCGAAGGTGATTGTGGAGAAATTACCTCCAACAAGGAGGGAGATCATGACCCCTCCCTTTCCTACAGTGCCAGAGAGGAAGGAGGGGCGGCGTACCATACTACACGTAGCCATAACAAAAGATATTCCGTCTACCAGTTAGGACTCGCAGAACAACACAGGCAAGTGTTTGCCAGACAAAACTCCTCTTCTAACACATTCTCGATAAGATGATAATAAACCTTTGGCCAAACAATGTAGCTAGTTGATAGTGATGTTGGGAGTCTGTTGTTGGTGAAGGTGACAGTGATGTCAGGAGTCTGTTGGTGAAGGTGACAGTGATGTCAGGAGTCTGTTGGTGAAGGTGATGGTGATGCCAGGAGTCTGTTGGTGATGGTGATGTCAGGAGTCTGTTGGTGAAGGTGACAGTGATGTCGGGAGTCTATTGGTGAAGGTGACAGTGATGTCGGGAGTCTGTTGGTGAAGGTGACAGTGATGTCAAGGATCTGTTGTTGGTGAAGGTGACAGTGATGTCAGGAGTCTGTTGGTGAAGGTGACAGTGATGTCGGGAGTCTGTTGGTGAAGGTGACAGTGATGTCAAGGATCTGTTGTTGGTGAAGGTGACAGTGATGTCAGGAGTCTGTTGGTGAAGGTGATAGTGATGTCAGGAATCTGTTGGTGAAGGTGACAGTGATGTCGAGAGTCTGTTGGTGAAGGTGATAGTGATGTCAGGGGTCAGTTTTTGAAGGTGATAGTGATGTCAGGGGTCTGTTATTGTTTTTGTTCTTGCTAGCGACTTCTTGTTACTGCTTTTATTACCCTTCATTGACCTTGCTCACAGCTTCCTCATCTCTCTCTCTCTCTCTCTCTCTCTCTCTCTCTCTCTCTCTCTCTCTCTCTCTCTCTCTCTCTCTCTCTCTCTCTCTCTCTCTCTCTCTCTCTCTCTCTCCCTCTCTCTCCCTCTCTCTCTCTCTCTCTCTCTCTCTCTCTCTCTCTCTCTCTCTTACCATGTTATTCCAAATATAATGCGTGACGTCAGTAGTGACGTCACTGCCGCCTACCAATGGGGTGGGCTCACCAATCTGTCGTTTTTTAATTAAACGCGACGTAAATGTAAGGTGAACACGACACGAATGTAAGGTGAACATGACATGAATGTAAGGTGAACATGACATGAATGTAGGGTGAACATGACATGAATGTAAGGTGAACATGACATGAATGTAAGGTGAACATGACATGAATGTAAGGTGAACCTATGAATAGAAAATGAGCACTACATGAATGGAAAGTGAACACGACATTAATGGTAAGTGAACACAGTATAATGAATGGTGAACATAACATAAATGGAGGTGAACACAACGTAATGGAAGGTGAACACAACATAAATGAAGGTGAACACAACATAATGGAAGGTGAACACAACATAATGGAAGGTGAACACAACATAATGGAAGGTGAACACAACACAATGGAAGGTGAACACAACATAATGGAAGGTGAACACAACATAATGGAAGGTGACCACAACATAATGGAAGGTGAACACAACATAATGGAAGGTGAACACAACATAATGGAAGGTGAACACAACATAATGGAAGGTGAACACAACATAATGGAAGGTGAACACAACATAATGGAAGGTGACCACAACATAATGGAAGGTGAACACAACATAATGGAAGGTGAACACAACATAATGGAAGGTGAACACAACATAATGGAAGGTGAACACAACATAATGGAAGGTGAACACAACATGAACGTCTAACATTTTCATTGTTGTCAGTGTTACACTGATGACTAGAGAAATATCCATCTTGATAAGAGAGAGAGTTGACGTTTGTGTATGTGTGATAAGGTGGATGTGCATGGGTGTGTGGGTAGGTGTATGTGTGGGTAGGTGTATGTGTGGGTAGGTGTATGTGTGGGTAGGTGTATGTGTGGGTAGGTGTATGTGTGGGTAGGTGTATGTGTGGGTAGGTGGATGTGTGGGTAGGTGGATGTGTGGGTAGATTGATGTGGGTGGACGTGTGGGTAGATGGATGTGGGTGGATGTGTGGGTAGATGGATGTAGGTGGACGTGTGGGTAGATAGATATGGGACTATGTACACACCTGCATGTACATGAGGAGAGTGTAAGGTTCCAGCTCCTGGGCTGAGCCTCTTGCCAGCATCTGACTGGTGTGAGGACAGTAAAGGTTCTCATGACTCAGTTCATTAGACTCTCCCTCCCCTTCCCCTTCCCCTTTCCCCTCCTCCTTTCCCCCTCCCACTTTCTCTCCTCCCCCTTCCTCCCTGGCACCAGATTGTTTAAGGTCATAATTCAGTCACTTACTATATCCAGTGTACACTACATGCACAGTGTACATCAGTATCCCCCAACACACACACACAAGCTGGGTCAGGAGCTGTAACTCGACCCCTGCATCCACATATAGGTGACTACACACTCACTAATCCCCCCTTTTTACCAGTATTTTATAAAACATATTAGATAATTCATGTGTAATGTCATCAGTGCATTTTCTGAAGTCTCCACAAGAATTAACAATGAAATTCATAATCAAACAAAATGAAAACTCAGATACAAAAAAAAAAAAACAGTATAGCTGCAGTGTAAGATAATTGTACTGAACGTTGCTGCAGTGTAAGATGATTGTACTGAACCTTGCTGCAATGTAAGATAATTGTACTGAGCCTTGCTGCAGTGTAAGATAATTGTACTGAACCTTCCTGCAGTGTAAGATAATTGTACTGAGCCTTGCTGCAATGTAAGATAATTGTACTGAACCTTGCTGCAGTGTAAGATAATTGTACTGACCCTTGCTGCAATGTGAGATAATTGTACTGAACCTTGCTGCAGTGTAAGATAATTGTACTGAACCTTGCTGCAATGTAAGATAATTGTACTGAGCCTTGCTGCAGTGTAAGATAATTGAACTGAACCTTGCTGCAGTGTAAGATGATTGTACTGAACCTTGCTGCAATGTAAGATAATTGTACTGAACCTTGGTGCAGTGTAAGATGATTGTACTGAACCTTGCTGCAATGTAAGATAATTGTACTGAACCTTGCTGCAGTGTAAGATGATTGTACTGAACCTTGCTGCAATGTAAGATAATTGTACTGAGCCTTGCTGCAATGTAAGATAATTGTACTGAGCCTTGCTGCAGTGTAAGATAATTGTACTGAACCTTGCTGCAATGTAAGATAATTGTACTGAGCCTTGCTGCAGTGTAAGATAATTGTACTGAACCTTGCTGCAATGTAAGATAATTGTACTGAGCCTTGCTGCAATGTAAGATAATTGTACTGAACCTTGCTGCAATGTAAGATAATTGTACTGAGCCTTGCTGCAGTGTAAGATAATTGTACTGAGCCTTGCTGCAGTGTAAGATAATTGTACTGAACCTTCCTGCAGTGTAAGATAATTGTACTGAGCCTTGCTGCAATGTAAGATAATTGTACTGAACCTTGCTGCAGTGTAAGATAATTGTACTGACCCTTGCTGCAATGTGAGATAATTGTACTGAACCTTGCTGCAGTGTAAGATAATTGTACTGAACCTTGCTGCAGTGTAAGATGATTGTACTGAACCTTGCTGCTATGTAAGATAATTGTACTGAGCCTTGCTGCAGTGTAAGATGATTGTACTGAGCCTTACTGCAATGTAAGATAATTTTACTGAGCCTTGCTGCAGTGTAAGATAATTGTACTGAACCTTGCTGCAATGTAAGATATTTGTACTGAGCCTTGCTGCAGTGTAAGATAATTGTACTGAACCTTGCTCCAATGTAAGATAATTGTACTGAGCCTTACTGCAGTGTAAGATAATTGTACTGAACCTTGCTGCAATGTAAGATAATTGTACTGAACCTTGCTGCAGTGTAAGATGATTGTACTGAACTTTGCTGCAATGTAAGATAATTGTACTGAGCCTTGCTGCAATGTAAGATAATTGTACTGAGCCTTGCTGCAATGTAAGATAATTGTACTGAACCTTGCTGCAATGTAAGATAATTGTACTGAGCCTTGCTGCAGTGTAAGATAATTGTACTGAACCTTGCTGCAGTGTAAGATGATTGTACTGAACTTTGCTGCAATGTAAGATAATTGTACTGAGCCTTGCTGCAATGTAAGATAATTGTACTGAGCCTTGCTGCAATGTAAGATAATTGTACTGAGCCTTGCTGCAATGTAAGATAATTGTACTGAGCCTTGCTGCAATGTAAGATAATTGTACTGAGCCTTGCTGCAATGTAAGATAATTGTACTGAACCTTGCTGCAGTGTAAGATGATTGTACCGAACCTTGCTGCAATGTAAGATAATTGTATGAACCTTGCTGCAATGTAAGATGATTGTACTGAACCTTGCTGCAATGTAAGATGATTGTACTGAACCTTGCTGCAGTGTAAGATGATTGTACTGAACCTTGCTGCAGTGTAAGATGATTGTACTGAGCCTTGCTGCAGTGTAAGATGATTGTACTGAACGTTGCTCCAGTGTAAGATGACTGTACTGAGCCTTGCTGCAGTGTAAGATGATTGTACTGAGCCTTGCTGCAGTGTAAGATGATTGTACTGAACCTTGCTGCAGTGTAAGATGATTGTACTGAACCTTGCTGCAGTGTAAGATGATTGTACTGAACCTTGCTGCAGTGTAAGATGATTGTACTGAGCCTTGCTGCAGTGTAAGATGATTGTACTGAGCCTTGCTGCGGTGTAAGATGATTGTACTGAACCTTGCTGCAGTGTAAGATGATTGTACTGAGCCTTGCTGCGGTGTAACATGGTAGTACTGAGCCTTGCTGCAGCGTAAGATGATTATACTGAACCTTGCTGCAGTGTAAGATGATTGTACTGAACCTTGCTGCAATGTAAGATGATTGTACTGAGCCTTGCTGCAGTGTAAGATGATTGTCCTGAACCTTGCTGCAGTGTAAGATGATTGTACTGAGCCTTGTTGCAGTGTAAGATGATTGTACTGAGCCTTGCTGCAGTGTAAGATGATTATACTGAACCTTGCTGCAGTGTAAGATGATTGTATTGAGCCTTGCTGCAGTGTAAGATGATTGTACTGAGCCTTGTTGCAGTGTAAGATGATTGTACTGAGCCTTGCTGCAGTGTAAGATGATTGTACTGAACTTTGCTGCAGTGTAAGATGATTGTACTTAACCTTGCTGCAGTGTAAGATGATTGTACTGAGCCTTGCTGCAGTGTAAGATGATTGTACTGAGCCTTGCTGCAGTGTAAGATGATTGTACTGAACCTTGCTGCAGTCTAAGATGATTGTACTGAACCTTGCTCCAGTGTAAAATGATTGTACTGAGCCTTGCTGCAGTGTAAGATGATTGTACTGAACCTTGCTGCAGTGTAAGATGATTGTACTGAACCTTGCTGCAGTGTAAGATGATTGTACTGAGCGTTGCTGCAGTCTAAGATGATTGTACTGAACCTTGCTGCAGTGTAACGTGATTGTACTGAGCGTTGCTGCAGTCTAAGATGATTGTACTGAACCTTGCTGCAGTGTAAGATGATTGTACTGAACCTTGCTTCAGTGTAAGATGATTGTACTGAGATTTGCTGCGGTGTAAGATGATTGTACTGAGCCTTGCTGCAATGTAAGATAATTGTACTGAACCTTGCTGCAGTGTAAAATTATTGTACTGAGCCTTGCTGCAGTGTAAGATGATTGTACTGAGCCTTGCTGCAGTGTAAGATGATTGTACTGAGATTTGCTGCGGTGTAAGATGATTGTACTGAACCTTGCTGCAGTGTAAGATGATTGTACTGAGATTTGCTGCGGTGTAAGATGATTGTACTGAGCCTTGCTGCAATGTAAGATAATTGTACTGAACCTTGCTGCAGTGTAAAATTATTGTACTGAGCCTTGCTGCAGTGTAAGATGATTGTACTGAGCCTTGCTGCAGTGTAAGATGATTGTACTGAGATTTGCTGCGGTGTAAGATGATTGTACTGAGCCTTGCTGCAGTGTAAGTTGATTGTACTGAGCCCTGTTGCAGTGTAAGATGATTGTACTGAGCCTTGCTGCAGTGTAAGATGATTGTACTGAGATTTGCTGCGGTGTAAGATGATTGTACTGAACCTTGCTTCAGTGTAAGATGATTGTACTGAGATTTGCTGCGGTGTAAGATGATTGTACTGAGGCTTGCTGCAATGTAAGATAATTGTACTGAACCTTGCTGCAGTGTAAAATGATTGTACTGAGCCTTGCTGCAATGTAAGATAATTGTACTGAACCTTGCTGCAGTGTAAAATGATTGTACTGAGCCTTGCTGCAGTTTAAGATGATTGTACTGAGCCTTGCTGCGGTGTAAGATGATTGTACTGAGCCTTGCTGCAATGTAAGATAATTGTACTGAACCTTGCTGCAGTGTAAAATGATTGTACTGAGCCTTGCTGCAGTGTAAGATGATTGTACTGAGCCTTGCTGCAGTGTAAGATGATTGTACTGAGATTTGCTGCGGTGTAAGATGATTGTACTGAACCTTGCTGCAGTGTAAGATGATTGTACTGAGATTTGCTGCGGTGTAAGATGATTGTACTGAGCCTTGCTGCAATGTAAGATAATTGTACTGAACCTTGCTGCAGTGTAAAATTATTGTACTGAGCCTTGCTGCAGTGTAAGATGATTGTACTGAGCCTTGCTGCAGTGTAAGATGATTGTACTGAGATTTGCTGCGGTGTAAGATGATTGTACTGAGCCTTGCTGCAGTGTAAGTTGATTGTACTGAGCCCTGTTGCAGTGTAAGATGATTGTACTGAGCCTTGCTGCAGTGTAAGATGATTGTACTGAGCCTTGCTGCAGTGTAGGATGATTGTACTGAGCCTTGCTGCAGTGTAAGATGATTGTACTGAACCTTGCTGCAGTGTAAGATGATTGTACTGAACTTTGCTGCAGTGTAAGATGATTGTACTGAACCTTGCTGCAGTGTAAGATGATTGTACTGAACCTTGCTGCAGTGTAAGATGATTGTACTGAGCCTTGCTGCAGTGTAAGATAATTGTACTGAGCCTTGCTGCAGTGTAAGATAATTGTACTGAGCCTTGCTGCAGTGTAAGATAATTATACTGAGCCTTGCTGCAGTGTAAGATGATTGTACTAAGCCTTGCTGCAGTGTAGGATGATTGTACTGAACCTTGCTGCAATGTAAGATAATTGTACTGAACCTTGCTGCAGTGTAAGATGATTGTACTGAGCCTTGCTGCAGTGTAAGTTGCTTCAGCTACTCTTGTCATAAATGTGAGCATTATGTTCTTTGTTTATGCATCATCAGTTTGCATATAATGTTTTTTCAGTATTTATTCTTGAAGGTAACGCAGTTCTAGGTTAACACTTTGTTCCAGCACGGCTGACTGCAACAACGGGTTATTCCGCACGCGTTGAACTTCCTCGATTTCTTCCCAATTTGAATCTCTATAGAAATTTAATATTTGTTATTCTAGGTTAGTTTACATAACTAGGTTAACGTAAAGTGATCCCTAACTTGACATAATTAACTGGCGCTAACAAAATTACGAAGGGACTAGTTACGCCTAGAACCTTGGATCGTTGTTACGCGAACGCTCGCTGGAGCCAATACTAGGATATGTTAGAAGACGTTTCGGTCGTGGAACTCTGTTCACTTCTAACATAAGAAGTGATCAAGGTTAGAGGATTGAAACGTTTTCTAATAAATGTGGTAAACTCTCTTATGAAGCTCTGTATAGTTTGACTTGCTTTTGTAAATGCGATTAAAAGTCCATCCAAAATTGAATAACACGTATTGTGAAGACCTTTCTACGTGGTATTCAGTTTTGCTTGTATTTTTTTTCAGTCGCATTTAAAAAAAAAAAAAAAAAAAAAAAACTCTACAGAGGAGCCTTTTTAAAAGTTTTGTATGTCCTAGTGTTTGTTCCCTTGTGTGTATCGCTTACCACACTTCATACCATATTGAATAATACCGTTGGTACCGTGAAAGCAACTTGATTATTTCTCCAGCCGTTACGTCAGAGGCCAGAGTGACACGTGTCTGTATAACATCACACAGTGTTGTTGCACAACCTGATAGATCAATAACCCAGTCTTCTTGTTGTACCTTGCTGGCTCACCTGCAACTCCTGAATACATGGCACGTTTACTTAAGTGTTGTGTAGATCACATGACAAGTTTACTTAAGTGTTGTGTAGATCACATGACAAGTTTACTTAAGTGTTGTGTAGATCACATGACAAGTTTACTTAAGTGTTGTGTAGATCACATGACAAGTTTACTTAAGTGTTGTGTAGATCACATGACAAGTTCACTTAAGTGTTGTGTAGATCACATGACAAGTTCACTTAAGTGTTGTGTAGATCACATGACAAGTTTACTTAAGTGTTGTGTAGATCACATGACAAGTTCACTTAAGTGTTGTGTAGATCACATGACAAGTTCACTTAAGTGTTGTGTAGATCACATGACAAGTTCACTTAAGTGTTGTGTAGATCACATGACAAGTTTACTTAAGTGTTGTGTAGATCACATGACAAGTTTACTTAAGTGTTGTGTAGATCACATGACAAGTTCACTTAAGTGTTGTGTAGATCACATGACAAGTTCACTTAAGTGTTGTGTAGATCACATGACAAGTTCACTTAAGTGTTGTGTAGATCACATGACAAGTTCACTTAAGTGTTGTGTAGATCACATGACAAGTTCACTTAAGTGTTGTGTAGATCACATGACAAGTTCACTTAAGTGTTGTGTAGATCACATGACAAGTTCACTTAAGTGTTGTGTAGATCACATGACAAGTTCACTTAAGTGTTGTGTAGATCACATGACAAGTTCACTCAGCTTTAAACATTTGTAAAGTGATGGTGAAGCAATGTTTGCTTCAACCCTTGAAAGATGGTGCCTTGATAGCGGTGCCTTGATGACGGTGCCTTGATGACGGTGCCTTGATGATGGTGCCTTGATGACGGTGCCTTGATGATGGGCCTTATGACGGTGCCTTGATGATGGGCCTTATGATGGTGCCTTGATAGCGGTGCCTTGATGATGGGCCTTATGACGGTGCCTTGATGATGGGCCTTATGACGGTGCCTTGATGATGGGCCTTATGACGGTGCCTTGATGATGGGCCTTATGACGGTGCCTTGATGATGGGCCTTATGACGGTGCCTTGATGATGGGGCCTTGATGATGGGCCTTATGACGGTACCTTGATAACGGTGCCTTGATGACGGTGCCTTGATAACGGTGCTTTGATGACGGTGCCTTGATGACGGTGCTCTGATGACGGTGCCTTGATGACGGTGCCCTGATGATGGTGCCTTGATGACGATGCCTTGATGATGGGGCCTTATGACGGTGCCTTGATGACGGTGCCCTGATGATGGTGCCTTGATGACGGTGCCCTGATGATGGTGCCTTGATGATGGGGCCTTATGACAGTGCCTTGATGATGGTGCCTTGATGATGGTGAAGGTGTCTTCATATAAGGAACAGTAGCTACCATATCCTTTTTTGTCTGCTATTACCCAGACACATAAGAGAGAGAACTTATAACGACGTTTCGGTCCGACTGGTACTATTGACTAGTCAGTGTGCAACTAGTCAATGGAGGTCCAAGTCGGACCGAAATGTCGTCGTAACTTTCTGTCTCCTATGTGCGGGGTATTTGTGTATTGTTCCAGTCACGGTATTGGGCCTTTTTGTTCTTCATGATCCCTACGTGTTTAGTGCTCTCCCCGTGAATGTAACAACGAGAAAATTAACATAAAGTGTTGAAGACACATGTTCAGCAGGTGCGCCAGTGTTGTACATGTGTCTTATTCATCAGTTTGTCGGTATTGCAGATCGTTCAGACTATGAGGATACAGTCGCCATGGGATAATTCACCTGTACAAACGAGGCGGTGGTAAATCACAGAACGGGTGAGGCTTAAACCTACGACAGATGAGACTCACCAGCCATGGGTTCGAACTTCATCCGTTCAGTGATTTGTTTGCAGTATACCTGGAGCATACCTGGAGTATACCTGGAGAGAGTTTCGAGGATCAACGCCCCCTGAGGCCTGGTCTTAGGCGCTGGTGAGCTATGTGGCAGTGACAATTACGTGAACAAACAGGAACGTAATAATGTTGGTAAAATTGCCTACGATGTGTTAGGTAAAAGGACATAAGTGCAACTAATGCGAATTTTTATTGTGGCAACGTTTAGCTCTCCAACAGCTTTGACGAAGCTGCTGAAGAGCGAAACGTTGCCACAGTAAAATATCGCATTAGTTGTACTTGTGTCCTTTTACTTAATAAGCAGAAACGTGTTATTCATCAAGAATCTGGAAAACCGACAAGTTGAAGAATGAGACACTTGTTGCGCAAGTGTCTCATTCTTAAGAGTGATGGCAGAGATATATTTACCTGTCACCAAGATGTTTTGGCCAGGAGGTCTAACCAGACACCAGCGAAGTGCTTAACCATCTCACCAACACAGGTTCACACCCTGGCAGTAATGGTCTTTCTCAGTTCCATAGATAGAACTCAGGTACCAGTAACAGACCACAGGCTCCGGAAACAGACCACAGGCTCCAGTAACAGACCACAGGCGCCAGTAACAGACCACAGGCTCCAGTAGCAGACCACAGGCTCCAGTAACAGACCACAGGCTCCAGTAACAGACCACAGGCGCCAGTAACATACCACAGGCGCCATTAACAGACCACAGGCTCCGGTAACAGACCACAGGCTCCAGTAACAGACCACAGGCGCCAGTAACATACCACAGGCGCCATTAACAGACCACAGGCTCCGGTAACAGACCACAGGCTTCAGTAACAGACCACAGGCTCCAGTAACAGACCACGGGCTCCAGTAACCGACCACAGGCTCCAGTAACAGACTACAGGCTCCAGTAACAGACCACAGGCTCCAGTAATAGACCACAGGCTCCAGTAACAGACCACAGGTTCCAGTAACAGACCACAGGCTCCAGTAACAGATCACAGGCTTCAGTAACAGACGACAGGCTCCAGTAACAGACCACAGGCGCCAGTAACAGACCACAGGCTCCAGTAACAGACCACAGGCGCCAGTAACAGACCACAGGCTCCAGTAACAGACCACAGGCGCCAGTAACAGACCAAAGGCTCCAGTAACAGACTACAGGCTCCAGTAACAGACCACAGGCTCCAGTAACAGACCACAGGCTCCGGTAACAGACCACAGGCTTCAGTAACAGACCACAGGCTTCAGTAACAGACCACAGGCTCCAGTAACCGACCACAGACTCCGGTAACAGACCACAGGCTCCGGTAACAGACCACAGGCTCCAGTAACAGACCACAGGCTCCGGTAACAGACCACAGGCTCCAATAACAGACCACAGGCTCCAGTAACAGACCACAGGCGCCAGTAACAGATCACAGGCTCTAGTAACAGACCACAGGCTCCAGTAACAGACCACAGGCGCAAGTAACAGACCACAGGCTCCAGTAACAGACCACAGGCGCCAGTAACAGACCACAGGCTCCAGTAACAGACCACAGGCGCCAGTAACAGACCACAGGCGCCAGTAACAGACCACAGGCTCCAGTAACAGACCACAGGCTCCAGTAACAGACCACAGGCGCCAGTAACAGACCACAGGCGCCAGTAACAGATCACAGGCTCTAGTAACAGACCACAGGCTCCAGTAACAGACCACAGGCGCAAGTAACAGACCACAGGCTCCAGTAACAGACCACAGGCGCCAGTAACAGACCACAGGCTCCAGTAACAGACCACAGGCGCCAGTAACAGACCACAGGCGCCAGTAACAGACCACAGGCTCCAGTAACAGACCACAGGCGCCAGTAACAGACCACAGGCTCCAGTAACAGACCACAGGCGCCAGTAACAGACCAAAGGCTCCAGTAACAGACCACAGGCGCCAGTAACAGACCACAGGCTCCAGTAACAGACCACAGGCGCCAGTAACAGACCACAGGCTCCAGTAACAGACCACAGGCGCCAGTAACAGACCACAGGCTCCAGTAACAGACCACAGGCGCCAGTAACAGACCACAGGCTCCAGTAACAGACCACAGGCGCCAGTAACAGACCAAAGGCTCCAGTAACAGACCACAGGCTCCAGTAACAGACCACAGGCTCCAGTAACAGACCACAGGCTCCGGTAACAGACCACAGGCTTCAGTAACAGACCACAGGCTTCAGTAACAGACCACAGGCTCCAGTAACCGACCACAGACTCCGGTAACAGACCACAGGCTCCGGTAACAGACCACAGGCTCCAGTAACAGACCACAGGCTCCGGTAACAGACCACAGGCTCCAATAACAGACCACAGGCTCCAGTAACAGACCACAGGCTCCGGTAACAGACCACAGGCTCCAGTAACAGACCACAGGCTCCGGTAACAGACCACAGGCTCCAGTAACAGACCACAGGCTCCAGTAACAGACCACAGGCTCCGGTAACAGACCACAGGCTCCAGTAACAGACCACAGGCTCCGGTAACAGACCACAGGCGCCAGTAACAGACCACAGGCTCCAGTAACAGACCACAGGCGCCAGTAACAGACTACAGGCTCCAGTAACAGACCACAGGCGCCAGTAACAGACCACAGGCGCCAGTAACAGACCACAGGCTCCAGTAACAGACCACAGGCGCCAGTAACAGACCACAGGCGCCAGTAACAGATCACAGGCTCTAGTAACAGACCACAGGCTCCAGTAACAGACCACAGGCGCAAGTAACAGACCACAGGCTCCAGTAACAGACCACAGGCGCCAGTAACAGACCACAGGCTCCAGTAACAGACCACAGGCGCCAGTAACAGACCACAGGCGCCAGTAACAGACCACAGGCTCCAGTAACAGGCCACAGGCGCCAGTAACAGACCACAGGCTCCAGTAACAGACCACAGGCGCCAGTAACAGACCACAGGATCCAGTAACAGACCACAGGCGCCAGTAAGAGACCACAGGCTCCAGTAACAGACCACAGGCGCCAGTAACAGACCACAGGCTCCAGTAACAGACCACAGGCGCCAGTAACAGACCACAGGCTCCAGTAACAGACCACAGGCGCCAGTAACAGACCAAAGGCTCCAGTAACAGACTACAGGCTCCAGTAACAGACCACAGGCTCCAGTAACAGACCACAGGCTCCGGTAACAGACCACAGGCTCCAGTAACAGACCACAGGCTCCGGTAACAGACCACAGGCTCCGGTATCAGACCACAGGCTCCAGTAACAGACCACAGGCTCCGGTAACAGACCACAGGCTCCAATAACAGACCACAGGCTCCAGTAACAGACCACAGGCTCCGGTAACAGACCACAGGCTCCAGTAACAGACCACAGGCTCCAGTAACAGACCACAGGCGCCAGTAACAGACCACAGGCTCCAGTAACCGACCACAGGCTCCGGTAACAGACCACAGGCTCCGGTAACAGACCACAGGCTCCAGTAACAGACCACAGGCTCCGGTAACAGACCACAGGCTCCAGTAACAGACCACAGGCTCCAGTAACAGACCACAGGCTCCGGTAACAGACCACAGGCTCCAGTAACAGACCACAGGCTCCGGTAACAGACCACAGGCTCCAGTATCAGACCACAGGCTCCGGTAACAGACCACAGGCTCCAGTAACAGACCACAGGCTCCAGTAACCAACCACAGGCTCCAGTAACAGACCACAGGCTCCAGTAACAGACCACAGGCTCCAGTAACCGACCACAGGCTCCAGTAACAGACCACAGGCTCCAGTAACAGACCACAGGCGCCAGTAACAGACTACAGGCTCCAGTAACAGACCACAGGCGCCAGTAACAGACCACAGGCGCCAGTAACAGACCACAGGCTCCAGTAACAGACCACAGGCGCCAGTAACAGACCACAGGCGCCAGTAACAGATCACAGGCTCTAGTAACAGACCACAGGCTGCAGTAACAGACCACAGGCGCCAATAACAGACCACAGGCTCCAGTAACAGACCACAGGCGCCAGTAACAGACCACAGGCTCCAGTAACAGACCACAGGCGCCAGTAACAGACCAAAGGCTCCAGTAACAGACTACAGGCTCCAGTAACAGACCACAGGCTCCAGTAACAGACCACAGGCTCCGGTAACAGACCACAGGCTTCAGTAACAGACCACAGGCTTCAGTAACAGACCACAGGCTCCAGTAACCGACCACAGACTCCGGTAACAGACCACAGGCTCCGGTAACAGACCACAGGCTCCAGTAACAGACCACAGGCTCCGGTAACAGACCACAGGCTCCAATAACAGACCACAGGCTCCAGTAACAGACCACAGGCTCCGGTAACAGACCACAGGCTCCAGTAACAGACCACAGGCTCCAGTAACAGACCACAGGCGCCAGTAACAGACCACAGGCTCCAGTAACCGACCACAGGCTCCGGTAACAGACCACAGGCTCCAGTAACAGACCACAGGCTCCAGTAACAGACCACAGGCTCCGGTAACAGACCACAGGCTCCAGTAACAGACCACAGGCTCCAGTAACAGACCACAGGCTCCGGTAACAGACCACAGGCTCCAGTAACAGACCACAGGCTCCGGTAACAGACCACAGGCTCCAGTATCAGACCACAGGCTCCGGTAACAGACCACAGGCTCCAGTAACAGACCACAGGCTCCAGTAACCAACCACAGGCTCCAGTAACAGACCACAGGCTCCAGTAACAGACCACAGGCTCCAGTAACCGACCACAGGCTCCAGTAACAGACCACAGGCTCCAGTAACAGACCACAGGCGCCAGTAACAGACTACAGGCTCCAGTAACAGACCACAGGCGCCAGTAACATACCACAGGCGCCAGTAACAGACCACAGGCTCCAGTAACAGACCACAGGCGCCAGTAACAGACCACAGGCGCCAGTAACAGATCACAGGCTCTAGTAACAGACCACAGGCTCCAGTAACAGACCACAGGCGCCAGTAACAGACCACAGGCTCCAGTAACAGACCACAGGCGCCAGTAACAGACCACAGGCTCCAGTAACAGACCACAGGCGCCAGTAACAGACCACAGGCGCCAGTAACAGACCACAGGCTCCAGTAACAGGCCACAGGCGCCAGTAACAGACCACAGGCTCCAGTAACAGACCACAGGCGCCAGTAACAGACCACAGGCTCCAGTAACAGACCACAGGCGCCAGTAAGAGACCACAGGCTCCAGTAACAGACCACAGGCTCCAGTAACAGACCACAGGCGCCAGTAACAGATCACAGGCTCCAGTAACAGACCACAGGCTCCAGTAACCGACCACAGGCTCCAGTAACAGACCACAGGCTCCAGTAACAGACCACAGGCGCCAGTAACAGACCACAGGCTCCAGTAACAGACCACAGGCGCCAGTAACAGACCACAGGCGCCAGTAACAGAACACAGGCTCCAGTAACAGGCCACAGGCGCCAGTAACAGACCATAGGCTCCAGTAACAGACCACAGGCTCCAGTAACAGACCACAGGCGCCAGTAACAGTCCACAGGCGCCAGTAACAGACCACAGGCGCCAGTAACAGACCACAGGCTCCAGTAACAGACCACAGGCGCCAGTAACAGACCACAGGCGCCAGTAAGCATCCTCAGACTTGAGATTCCTAGAAATTTCATGACACAGTATCACGCACTGTTATTATAGGTGAATACTGTTCCTATGGTATGTGGTTTGTATTTGCTTTGTTAATATTTCTTCTGGTCTGACGCAATGCGTGCGTCACTTGGGATGAATCGTGCGCTGTTTTACATTTTCAGAGACCTATAGGCTTACATTGCCATCACCAGCTGATTGTTGGTGTCAGCGACCTGTAGGCCTACATAGCCATCACCAGCTGATTGTGTCAGCGGCCTATAGGTCTACATAGCCATCACCAGCTGATGCTGTCAGCGGCCTTTAAGCCTACATATTTACCACTAAATGACTTTGATCAAACATTTTGTGTGGATCCCACTAATCGGTAAACACAACGAGCAAATCCAAGACACGTTTCGGTCAGTGAAAGCTACAAGTTTCGCTCTTACTGAGCGAAGTGTCACTTGCTCTGTCTATGTGTTTCTGACCTATGCGTTTACTTCCTGTCTTTCAGATAATCAGGAGCAACATTAGTATGATGGTTAAGACAGGATTTGGTAAGAAATCCTTCACCTTGGCTTAATGGTATGAAACTTAGCACATGGGTGAAATGGTCTCTACTAATTTATTTTGGATGTGGATCTAAGTTGTTGCTAACGCAGCCATTTTCTTTTTTTCAAAATGGCAGTCAGTTTCTTCAAATGCTTATATATTTTGGACTATTGAGGGTTGAATAATGATCACGATGTATAAATATATAGTCTTGAGGTGTACAAAGTCGTTGAACACAACAAAAGTTGTATACATTATATCATTGTTGAAATATATACTTATTCATTTGTGATAAACGTGGAAAAACTGGTGCTGTACATTCCATAGATGTTGATCCTTGAACATATCAACTGTGCCTTGTGACTCTCGGTACACATCTGAGATGTGTGTTCTCTGTCAGAAATGCTTTTTCCCCTCTACCTAAAGTTCATCTCAGGAGGGTTTGTCGCACACAGGCCCATTCTCTGCCGTGGCGCTGTATCAGGCCCAGGAACAGGTAGATGCATTGGTAAGAGGTGATGGTGGGGCTGTTGATCTCACAGAGAACTCTAGTGCACTACAAAGCTGGATGGTGACAGATCCTGCAATATCAAGGATGATAGGAGAGGTTCATTTAAGAAAGGATTCAACAAAACATTATGAACAAAGCACATCAGATCAAACATCTTTTGCTGACATCTTTGAATACACAAAACTCATCGTGGATTCTGATGTACAGAAGACTGTAGGAAAAGAAGAAAAAGTGTACGAAGTGGTCTAGGAACAATATGACCTTTTTGTCAAAGAAAGGTGGATAGAACAACACCTATCAAAGAGCCAGTCAGGAACAAAAAAAAAAAAAAAAAAAAAAAAAACTCCAGTTTTTCTCCAGAAAGCAATATCCTCAGAAGCAGAAGTCACAGGTGATGACAACGAGGGAAGACTGCACATGTTTTCCAGGTTATTTATTGAATGTCAGTCCGGGAAAGGCTTTGGAACAGTTTTTTGACCATAAGAATCGGCCATGGACACCGTCACTTTTTAAAGCTGGTGACATAAGGTCTGGCACCAAGACAAATTTATTGGCACAAGCAGTAGAAGAAAGACCACAAGTTACTGAATTGATACTGATAGTTCAGATGTAGTCACCAGGAAACTGCAAGACTTTTTATAAATACACGAAATAGTGTTCATGTCATATATCTAATATCAGATACAATATGTGGATAGTCTAAAGGCAGCACCTAGAGAGAAGAGGGGAAAGAGAGTTCAGAGAAGAGATGAGGTTTCGTTAAAGGTGCCAAGTAAGTGGTTCTTTCACTTGCTGGTAGAAAAGATTACAACTATTGAGAAAAGTATATAGTACACGTAAGATCCAAGTATTTTCATCACCAAGGAGAGAAGACAACAGTCAAATTGAGTGATGCTCACATGATGAAGTGGACGCACGCTTGGTACTGCATATGTTAGATACAAAACATGACAAGCATGGTAAGAGCATCAGACACAGATGTGATTCTAATTCTGCTCAAACTGCACAGCATCCCAGTGAAGGAAACATGGATCTCATTTGGAGTAGGGAGGCACCACAGACATATTCTAGCACATGCTGTTACAGCTAGTTTGGACCAGTCAAAAGCACCAGCAATGTTTCATAGCTTCACCGAGACTGATATATCATTCTCTGCAGGAAAAGAAAAGAAAGACAGCATGGAGTACCAGGGTTGTATTTCCAGTTGTGACTGATTCCTTCCTGCTGCTGGTAGATGCTTTTGACCTGCTGGAAAAACATGTTGTTCTCAAGTATGACAAAACATGTGGATTGTCTAAGGTCATTGAAGCAAGGCATGGTCTGAGCTGATACTTTACAACTGCCAGAAGGGTATGTGTAAGTGTAACAAGGCCAGCCTCCGGAATACTGCTCTTCCTCGAAGTGAAGGAAACTGTTACTAGGAGTGATATCAGTGTAAATTTTTTCCTTGCCTTGGCTTTGTGACTGTATTGTATGACTTTGTGTATACAAAGAAAGCCTCGGTATAGATCTATATGGACCTCACCCCTTAATTTTTGCAGATTTGTCATAGACAAACTTGTTTTATTCGTAGTTGGTGTAGGGGAATAAGTGTATGTTTCTGTGTTTAATAATCGTCAATGTTTCCTATTGTGGATATTCTTTATTGGAGTTACATTTAAAGTTGACCGAGATATGGTATTACTGTAGTCTGTTACTGGATGAGGTAATTCATTAAACACCATAGCTGCCATATGTACTCAAATTATCAATCAAGTATTGTTCTGCGCTGTGCTTAGTAATATAAATTGTTTTCCCAAATATTTAAATTACACTACATAAATTATTTCTTTTGAACCATACAAAAATTTACAATAGACATATATAATTTAATATATATTTAAGCACAGAAGAAACCCACTAATTGTACTGTCCTTTCTGAAAGTGTTTTTAATTTGCGTCGGCGCTCGGCATTTTGTTTATCTTTTTTTTTTTTTTTATTCCCCGGTATTCTCCCGGCCCGGGTCTTTTCCAGTAGTGGTGACCCGGTCTTGGCTCCCTATCTGGGGAGTGTCTCGAGACCTAAGTCTCCCATGGGAGGAGGTACAAGTACCCCCTCATCTTTGAGACCAAGTATTCCCAGGCCTAGCCACATTCCCCGCCCTCACGGGACTCGTAGGGAGAAGCTAGGCCTCTGGTCTGCCATCTGCCCCGCCCCAAAGGGGCTCGTGGGGATGTAGTCTTGTGAGCTGCAGGTGGTAGCAAGCTCTTTTTGTTCGTCGTCCAGCGCGTCTTTAAATACATAATGGTGGTTTAGAAGTTGGGAGAGGCAGAGTGTGCTTCTCTGAACCACTGTTTTCCCTGGGGTTGTACACTTAATTTCATGTGTTTAGAGACGACATATAAGCTTAATGGTGTTCTACGTTAGTTAAGAAAAACAATAAGATTGCAGAGGTTAATTTTGATTGAATATGTAGCTGTGTTTCTTCTGCTGGTGTTCTGTATAGACTTTCCAAGATGCATAAAGCTGGGGTTCCAGTCCATTTCATTTTGAAATACAGTGGCACGCTCAACTTAGCTAAGTTTCTAGTTCCAGTGTTACAGGGTTCAACTAAAAATGAATTTACCGTTAAAAACTCCTTTGGTTCTGTTAACGTGTCACCAGTTTTGACAGTGCGCAATATTATGGTCAATTTTGACGTAGAGTCCGTGTTTATTAACATTCACTAACACTAACGATATATACTTGCATTGATAATTTATTTGTGGATAACTGTATTAATGCAGTCAGTGGTTAAATAAAGCGATAATGAACTGTTTCAGATAATATCTAATGGCTTAATCTTTCCATTTAATGAGGAATTTTGTACACAGGTTGATGGAGCTGCAATGGCGTCTCATTTGTGTCTAACACAACAGTCTTATCTTTATTTTATGAGGAAGTTTGGATGTGTCAAGGACCTGCAAAGTATGGGCCGATAGACCTGCTACAGAGTTCCTCCTTATGTTCTTAAGATTTCAACCTGTTATTAGCAGATGGGTCTATGAAAGATGAGGTGAATCATAAAACTGATGAGGGGAAAAGGGTGAGCGGTGCACTTAGGAGTCTGTGGAGACAAAGAACTTTGTCCTTGGAGGCAAAGAGGTGAATGTATGAGAGTATAGTTTTACCAACGCTCTTATATGGGTGTGAAGCATAGGTGATAAATGTTGCAGCGAGGAGAAGGCTGGAGGCAGTGGGGATGTCATGTTTGAGGGCAATGTGTGGTGTGAAAATAATGCAGAGAATTCGTAGTTTGGAAGTTAGGAGGAGGTGCGGTATTGCCAAAACTGTTGTCCAGAGGGCTGAGGAAGGGTTGTTGATGTGGTTCGGACATGTAGAGAGAATGGAGCGAAACAGAATGACTTCAAGAGTGTATCAGTCTGTAGTGGAAGGAAGGCAGGGTAGGGGTCGGCCTAGGAAAGGTTGGAGGGAGGGGGTAAAGGAGGTTTTGTGTGCGAGGGGCTTGGACTTCCAGCAGGCATGCGTGAGCGTGTTTGATAGGAGTGAATGGAGACAAATGGTTTTTAATACTTGACGTGCTGTTTGAGTGTGAACAAAGTAACATTTATGAAGGGATTCAGGGAAATCGGTAGGCCGGACTTGAGTCCTGGAGATGGGAAGTACAGTGCCTGCACTCTGAAGGAGGGGTGTTAATGTTGCAGTTTAAAAACTGTAGTGTAAAGCACTCTTCTGGCAAGACAGTGATGGAGTGAATGATGGTGAAAGTTTTTCTTTTTCGGGCCACCCTGCCTTGGTGGGAATCGGCAAGTATGTTAATAAAAAAATAATAAAAAATAATTAGCAGATGTAAGTAATATTGCAGGAATGAAGGTGAGCGTTTTCCAGAGGACTCGAGACCAATACCTGTTGAGAAGTCCCTACTCAATTAGGGTGCGATCTCTGTGTAGGCATGCGGTTCGCTAGCAGCAACAGCTAGGGTAGAAAAATCCGGGAGACCGGACACAGGTATGTGGCAATAAATCTTGAGAGAGATGTTGAGAGAGTGAGTTTTGAGAGCTGGGGTGTGACAGACGTGTGTTGATAACTGTTGATAGATGACTGACAGCTAACTTGCGTTGGAGCAGACTCCCTCAGCCACACACACACACGCTGGTCACACCTACAACCCTTGTTACCATCACTTGACCTGAGGCAAAGTTGTTAACTGAACCCTGTCCTTCAAGCTGGTAAACCACTTTTTGCAGTGTGATATAAAAAACACCAATCCCCTGTATCTTAATGCACTCAAAAGGAATAGTGCAGAGTGCAGCGTAAGTTTCTAAATGCATTTAAATATTACCAGTTAAGATTTGAAGGGAATGCGAAAATACATTCACAAGTTATCACATGGAAACTAATATCCTTATTTCTTCAATAAAAATGGAAAATTAGGACACACATTACGAAGTATCGGCTTAAAAGCTAAGCTGAAGAGGCATTATATTGTTATCTCAAAGGGACCACTATCCTAAAATAAACCAGTACATTAAGTTTCAAGCAGCTTGGACTTTGCATTATCAAGTTTTCACTAACGAAGACATGAGGTACTCAGAAATTGTTGCATGAAAATCAGTATTTCAATTTTTCTCAGTTTCTTTGTAATGAAAAACAAGACAAACTGGGCCACACAGGCCAAAATAAATAAAAAAAAAATTTTAAGTAAAATTTACATTGTTTAAGGTTTAAGTCTACATGTAAGTAATTAAGTTTTATTAAATAAATATTATTAAGATTTAACGTAGGATGACCCAGTAAAGTCAACACTGACTTATTTCTGACCAGAAGAGACTTTTTCCAGTTCTTTCACAGACACCAATTTTATGCATAAAATTGGCGTATTAAAACTTAACCAAAAAATCAAAGTGAAGTTTCCTTTGAGGAAAATACATCATTATTTAAAGTTTAAAGCCGACCAGGAGAGGCATTCTTCTGCTTTTGCATAGAATCTAATAAAATTTGCACCTACATAGCCTATAGACAAAAAATTTTTCATCTCTAAGATGCATCAACCATTGAAGATTGATGCTGTTCACAATTGTTTTGTTTTATTCAGGGGAAAGTGTTAAACCCGTAGGTTTGAGGATAACAATGTTAATAATAATAATAATAATAATAATAATAATAATAATAATAATAATAATATCTATTTCTACAAGTACATGTACAATGTATACAGTCCTAGATGACATCACTGACATACTACTATATAGAAAGTCCCTTGTTATGCACAACATTTCGGGCAAATTAGGATCATTTTTGTTCCCCAGGATGCGACCCACACCAGTCGGCTAACACCCAGGTAACTATTTTAATGATAAGTGGACAGCAGGTGTCTTAAGGAAACACGTCACAATGTCTCCACCTGTACCGGAGATCGAACCACTGACCTCAGTGTTTGAGGTGAGTGCGCTAGCAATCGAGCCACGGGACACCGTAGCCCTGAAGCCTCTCATCACCATCAAGGTAAAATAATGCGATAATGTAAAACAATACTATACTATTTCCAGATGAAAAATAGCATTTACACAGTCCATCAACAACACCAACCTTCTTCTCAGTAAGATACGCCAGTGTTGAACGTTTGAAGCCAGTCGAATAAGACGTTCTCGAGTTATAAACGAAAATTTTGGTGAAAGAAAGTGTTTGAGTATGTTCTAGAAATAGGAAAGTCTATCCTCTTTAAATTTTAAAAAACCTAAAACCGGAAATTTGTTTTTTTATAGTTTTCTTTCCTCATTTATATTCCATTTTAAATTGTCTTCAGTTCTATAAGGAAAAAAATAAGATTTTTATTTTGTAAGAAAAAATTCCAAATTGGGACTCGCACAGCTCAAAATCACTACAAAAGTATTTCTAATTAAAATCTACAAGCGTTTAAAGTTTGAAGCCTATAAGAAGACTTATTCTCTAGTTATTACATGGGAAACAACTTTGCTATGAAAATAATAATAATAATAGTAATATATTTGTACAAGTACATGATACAGACCTAATTAACATCATTGACTTACTGTATAAGAAGTCCATAGTTACACACAGCATTTCTGGCACCTTTGGTTAATCTTGTCCCCCAGGATGCCACCCACAACAGTCGAGTAACACCCAGGTACCTACTTACTGCTAGGTCATCCGTGACAGCAGGTGTGAGGAAACATGCCTAACATTTCACCCATGCCAGACATCGATCTTGGACCCCTCAGTGTGTGAGCTGAGGACGCTTTCAAAGTGAGTGCCAAGCTTTCTTCTAATAAAACGTAACAACGGTGAAAGTTTGAAGCCGATCAGAAGAGGTATTCTCCAGTAATTTATTTCATTCCAATGATTCCAAGGTTTCTTAATGTAAGAAAAATTTCAAATTTACAGCTATTGTGACTAAACTTACGGGGGGATCATTCTTCTTACAGAACGCTTCAGAAATAATAATTCTAATACTAACATAATGAAAGTGGTGGATGCTCTCTCTCTCTCTCTCTCTCTCTCTCTCTCTCTCTCTCTCTCTCTCTCTCTCTCTCTCTCTCTCTCTCTCTCTCTCTCTCTCTCTCTCTCTCTCTCTCTCTCTTACACACAGACTTGAACCACAGTAGTGCAGGCTTCATCTGTGTTGCTCGGGGCAAGGTGCAGGCTTCACCTGTGTTGCTCGGGGCAAGGTGCAGGCTTCACTTGTGTTGCTCGGGGCAAGGTGCAGGCTTCACTTGTGTTGCTCGGGGCAAGGTGCAGGCTTAACTTGTGTTGCTCGGGGCAAGGTGCAGGCTTCACCTGTGTTGCTCTGGGCAAGGTGCATGCTTCACCTGTGTTGCTCGGGGCAAGGTGCAGGCTTCACTTGTGTTGCTCTGGGCAAGGTGCAGGCTTCACTTGTGTTGCTCTGGGCAAGGTGCATGCTTCACCTGTGTTGCTCGGGGCAAGGTGCAGGCTTCACTTGTGTTGCTCGGGGCAAGGTGCAGGCTTCACTTGTGTTGCTCTGGGCAAGGTGCAGGCTTCACTTGTGTTGCTCTGGGCAAGGTGCATGCTTCACCTGTGTTGCTCGGGGCAAGGTGCAGGCTTCACTTGTGTTGCTCGGGGCAAGGTGCAGGCTTCACTTGTGTTGCTCTGGGCAAGGTGCATGCTTCACCTGTGTTGCTCGGGGCAAGGTGCAGGCTTCACTTGTGTTGCTCGGGGCAAGGTGCAGGCTTCACTTGTGTTGCTCTGGGCAAGGTGCAGGCTTCACTTGTGTTGCTCTGGGCAAGGTGCATGCTTCACCTGTGTTGCTCGGGGCAAGGTGCAGGCTTCACTTGTGTTGCTCTGGGCAAGGTGCAGGCTTCACCTGTGTTACTCGAGGCAAGGTGCAGGCTTCACCTGTATTGCTCGAGGCAAGGTGCAGGCTTCACCTGTGTTGCTCGAGGCAAGGTGCAGGCTTCACTTGTATTGCTCGAGGCAAGGTGCAGGCTTCACCTGTGTTGCTCGAGGCAAGGTGCAGGCTTCACTTGTGTTGCTCTGGGCAAGGTGCAGGCTTCACCTGTGTTGCTCTGGGCAAGGTGCAGGCTTCACCTGTGTTGCTCTGGGCAAGGTGCAGGCTTCGCCTGTGTTGCTCTGGGCAAGGTGCAGGCTTACCTGGAGTTTACCCGGAGAGGGTTTCGGGAGTCATCACCCCCGTGGCCCGGTCTGAGACCAGGCCCCATGGTGGAGAAAGGTCTTATCAACCAGATTGTTACTGCTGGCCGCACGCAAGCTGACGTACGAACCACAGCCCGGTTGGTCAGGTACTGACTTTAGCTGCCTGTCCATTGCCTTCTTGAAGACAGCCAGGGGTCTATTGGTAATCCCCCTTATGTATGCTGGGAGGCAATTGAACAGTCTTGGGCCCCGGACACTTATTGTATTGTCTCTCAGTGTACTCGTGCCGCCCCTGCTTTTCATCGGGGGAATGTTGCATCTCCTGCCGAGTCTTGTGCTTTCATGGGGAGTGATTTTCCTGCGCAAGTTTGGTACCAATCCCTCCAGGACCTTCCAAGTGTATATTATCATGTATCTCTCTCGCCTGCGTTCGAGGGAATACAGATCAAGGACCTTCAACCGTTCCCAGTAGTTTAGGTGCCTTATCGCATTTATGTGTGCCGTGGAAGTTCTTTGTACACTCTCCAGGTCTGCAATGTCGCCAGCCTTGAAGGGGGCAGTTAGTGTACAGCACTATTCCAGCCTAGAGAGCACAAGCGATTTGAAGAGAATCATCATGGGCTTGGCGTCCCAAGTTTTGAAGGTTTTCATTATCCATCCTATCATTTTCCTAGCGTTCCTGTGTTGCTTGATGCAGGGTGCAGGCTTCACCTGTGTTGCTCGAGGCAAGGTGCAGGCTTCACCTGTGTTGCTCGATGCACGCTTCACCTGTGTTGCTCGAGGCAAGGTGCAGGCTTCACCTTTGTTGCTCGAGGCAAGGTGCAGGCTTCACCTGTGTTGCTCGAGGCAAGGTGCAGGCTTCACCTGTGTTGCTCGAGGCAAGGTGCAGGCTTCACCTGTGTTGCTCGAGGCAAGGTGCAGGCTTCACCTGTGTTGCTCGAGGCAAGGTGCAGGCTTCACCTGTGTTGCTCGAGGCAAGGTGCAGGCTTCACCTGTGTTGCTCGAGGCAAGGTGCAGGCTTCACCTGTGTTGCTCGAGGCAAGGTGCAGGCTTCACCTGTGTTGCTCGAGGCAAGGTGCAGGCTTCACCTGTGTTGCTCGAGGCAAGGTGCAGGCTTCACCTGTGTTGCTCGAGGCAAGGTGCAGGCTTCACCTGTGTTGCTCGAGGCAAGGTGCAGGCTTCACCTGTGTTGCTCGAGGCAAGGTGCAGGCTTCACCTGTGTTGCTCGAGGCAAGGTGCAGGCTTCACCTGTGTTGCTCGAGGCAAGGTGCAGGCTTCACCTGTGTTGCTCGAGGCAAGGTGCAGGCTTCACCTGTGTTGCTCAAGGCAAGGTGCAGGCTTCACCTGTGTTGCTCGAGGCAAGGTGCAGGCTTCACCTGTGTTGCTCGAGGCAAGGTGCAGGCTTCACCTGTGTTGCTCGAGGCAAGGTGCAGGCTTCACCTGTGTTGCTCGAGGCAAGGTGCAGGCTTCACCTTGCCTGACATTGACAACATTAATGGTACGTAATATTATCAAGTTAATAAGCTTCATGTACTTGCAACACCTGGGTGTCTTTTGAAAGGTAAATTTCCCACGTGTTACACATGTGACTGCTTTATCAAGGACACAGTCATGTGACTGCTTTATCAAGGGCACAGTCATGTGACTGCTTTATCAAGGACACAGTCATGTGACTGCTTTATCAAGGACACAGTCATGTGACTGCTTTATCAAGGACACAGTCATGTGACTGCTTTCTCAAGGACACAGCCATGTGACTGGTTTATCAATGACACAGCCATGTGACTGGTTTATCAAGGACACAGCCATACTGTCTAGTAGAGTCAGTTGTAAATTTCACAGTCACTGTCTAGTAGAGTCAGTTGTAAACTTCACAGTCACTGTCTAGTAGAGTCAGTTGTAACCTTCACAGACACTGTCTAGTAGAGTCAGCATTAACCTTCAGTCACTGTCTAGTAGAGTCAGTTGTAACCTTCACAAACACTGTCTAGTAGAGTCAGTTGTAACTTTCACAAACACTGTCTAGTAGAGTCAGTTGTAACCTTCAGTCACTGTCTAGTAGAGTCAGTTGTAACCTTCAGTCACTGTCTAGTAGAGTCAGTTGTAACCTTCACAAACACTGTCTAGTAGAGTCAGTTGTAACTTTCACAAACACTGTCTAGTAGAGTCAGTTGTAACTTTCACAAACACTGTCTAGTAGAGTCAGTTGTAACTTTCACAAACACTGTCTAATAGAGTCAGTTGTAACCTTCACAAACACTGTCTAGTAGAGTCAGTTGTAACCTTCACTAACACTGTCTAGTAGAGTCAGTTGTAACCTTCACACACACTGTCTAGTAGAGTCAGTTGTAACCTTCACTAACACTGTCTAGTAGAGTCAGTTGTAACCTTCACTAACACTGTCTAGTAGAGTCAGTTGTAACCTTCACACACACTGTCTAGTAGAGTCCGACATTTGTGACCTGACCTCATCTTGACTGTCACCTCAAATCACCTACTCAGTGTATGATCCTTGGGGAGTAATTACCTTTCACCGGGGTGCCAGGGGAGGTGTGACCCTCCTCTTCCCCCTCCCCTCCTCCCCCTTATCCATAACTCTTACGGATTAAGAGCTTTCTCATGAATGAACTGTAACAACAACAACAACAGTTATAATAATACATGATCTTTGTCTCACTGTCCTCTTTACTGTCTTTGTTACTCTGATCTTTGTCTCACTGCTGTGTTCATTGTCACTGATTCGACAATCGATTCTTGTGAATTATTTGTTTGGGAGCCCCACCCCATGGAGGGAGAAACAGCCCCTTTCCCTCTGTGCCTGACAGTGGAGCGACCCCTTCCCCTCTGTCCCTGACTGTGGAGCAGCCCCTTCCCATCTGTGCCTGACTATGGAGCGACTCCTTCCCCTCTGCGCCTGACTATGGAGCAGCCACTTCCTCTCTGTGCCTGACTATGGCGCGACCCCTTTCCCTCTGTGCCTGACTACTCTCCCATAGTCAGGCATATTGCGTACTCGCCTAATTATACTCACCTAGATGTGGTTGTCATGGTCAAGGTAAAGCTCCTGTACCCGCTACCCGTCCGTAAGTTTTACAGGTTCCTGGACGCTGTCAGGTACTCACAGCAACGGGAATTTCCTAGTGTCAGGCGGTGGAAAAGAATAGCGAGAAATATTCGGACTGTATCACCAAGCCAGTGGCCGGCTCATCAGAGCCACAGATACTAAGTTGAACCAACATGCTTCCCAAGCATAGCTACTAGTAATGTATCATCTTTTGTGTTTGCAAAAATACAAGTCCTCAAACTCGGGAACATCAACAAAATACCGTGTATCAGTGGTCTCCTCCTGGAATCCAGTGCAATGTTTGCAGCTTTTAGGGAGACTTGCATAAAATACTATTTTAATAACGAAATATGGATTCCTGGGTACAACCTATTTAGATGCGGCCAGGAAAAAACAGGCAACAAGGGGAGCGAGGTTGGTCTGTATGTCGGTCATTCATGTGGACTGAGTTACTGAACACCGTGAGTGATTCTTTTCGAAATTTTAGTGATCAAAATCGAAAATCAGAACCTAGTTATTGTGCTTCTGTATAAACCACCGTATACAACTTCCCAGCAGTTCAAAGGCCAGTTACTGGAGATCGAGCATTGTCTTGACAACTTATAAGTTGTCAAGACAATGCTCGATCAAACCCGACCCAAAATATCTTGTTACTTGGAAACTTCAGTTTGAGATATCTTAAATGGAAGAATATAATTGCAGGATCTGTGGAACTAGTTTGTAGGAATAACCTTACACGACAGAATTATTAAACCTCTGCAGTAAGTTTGCCTTAAGCCAGAAGACTGCTAACTCGCCCAGACTGAGAAACATCCGACCTTATTAACAATGAAAACCTCGTCCGGGACAAAATGGTATCGAAAACCGAAATTTCGGGCAACAGTATAACAGAGGTTAAAACATGATAGGTCATACGTGTCACTTTAATAAATTAAATTTAAACAAGAAGAAAATCATTTGTGACCAGAGAAAGTGTTACCAGATACACTGGGAAAACGATAGGACTACCGCGGATCTACGCCAGTTCCTCGGAAGGATGAGCGTGTTGGGACTCGAAGTATGTGCTAGACATTCCTTTACAGCACAGGAGAAGATGCAAACTTGAAAGAGAGAGAGGCACTCCTTCACAAGCGAAGACAGTGAATAACAAATCTCCAAGGCAGCAGACTCTAGCACAAAAGGAAACTGGTTAGGAAAATAGAGAACATTACACGCAAATTGATTGCATCAGATAGATTTCAGGAGAGAACAGAGGGAGCAAAAAACATAATTAAATTAAAATTATCCCAAATACTTTCCATACAAAAAATCCAGAGCGAAAAATCTCAACCAGTATAGGGCCATTACGAAAAGGATATGGAACATAACTGATCACAGTAAGAAAATGAATGGAATACTTAAGTCGCAGCATGACTGTGTTCACTGAACCACTCATCATCACTCGACAGATCGAAGATACTAATGAGCTTTTTTTATGGATGAGGCTCAAAAAACCACAGACATTTCGACAATTTCTGACATAGTCCCATCCTTAGTTGACTGTAAAGAAGCCATCGACACCATGCCCATGCACTCTGCCCCAGGCCCAGGCTCGCTGAACTCCATGTTCATAAAAAAATTACAAGAAACCACTATTTTGGACCTTTAATTATCTATGGAGAAAGAGCCTAGAAACAGGTGTCATCCTGCAATCAATAAAAATCACAGATAATGCCCCACTTCACAAAGAAGACTTTAAAACAATCACAAAAAATATAGACCATGCGTAATCACAATCTTTGAATGGGTCTTAAGAAGCAAGACTGCCAGTCACATGGGATCATAGTTGCACAATCCAGGACGGCATGGGTTTAGAACAGGTCGTTCCTGCCTTCATGGTTACTAAACCCTTACGACATGGTCATGGATTCACCGGATGGTGTAGTGAACATTGATTTTGCAAAAGCCTTTGACAAGTGCAACCATAGGGTAACTGCACATAAAAATGCGTGCAAAAGGAATAGCTGGTAAAGTAGGCAGATGACTAAAGTGAAGAGAATAAAGTTGAAGGTTGCTACAGTGAAAAGATGTTTCTCAAGGCACAGTACTCGCCCCATTTCTATTTCTCATTCTTATATCCGACATAATTAAGAGCATAAAACCATAGCATCCTAACGTCATTTGCTGACGACACCAGACTCTCTGTGCGAAAACCATCAGTTGAAGTTACAGCGAATCTTCAAGTGCATATAAATCCGGTATTCCAGGGGGCCTCAGACAACAATATGATGTTCACTGAGTACAAGTTTCAGTTGCTTTGCTGTAGAAGAACGGAGAAAATAAAGACTGAAACGCAGTGCAGGACTAACTCAAACCATTCATGTGTGAGACTTGGGAGTGAAGATAACAAGATCCCACAATCAAAGATAACAACATTGCTGTGATCCTTTCTATTGCAAGGAAAATGATACGCCTGATAACTGAAACTTTCATGACAAGAGTTGCAATGATGATACTCTTCTAGTCATTCGTTCTTTCCTGGCTGGAATGCTGCTGTATGCTAACGGCCTCCTTCAAGGCAGATAAGACTGCTTAACTAGCAAACATACAGAGAACTTTTCACTGCTCGTGTGCATTCAATACAAAATGTGAGCTACTGGGAACACTTAAGTATCTTAAACTGTATTCCTTGGAATGTAGGTGAGAAAAGTACATCATTATTTACACCTGGAAAATCCTGGAGAGACTGGCCCCAAAGAAATCACTCCATATGAAAATGAAAAACTTGGCAGACGGCGAAGAATCCCTGACTTCAATACCCTTCCTCCATGCATAATGGGAATTACCAGTAAGTCTCTGGCTGTCTGCAGAAAAAACTTGACAAGTTCCTCATACCACTTCGTACGCTGGACTGCGTTCAGCCAGCAGTAACAGCCTGGTTGATCAGGCCTTGATCTACCGGGAAACCTGTTCTGGGACCTGGCCGGGGAGGCGTTGACCTCGGAAGCATGTTTCAAACAGGTATCCCTACTGGTGTTGTATGCTCTACACTGGGGTCTGTCAGACCATAGATAACTGTTGCTGAGGATTACCTGGAGGAGTCTACCTGGAGGTCGTTCCGAGCGTCAGCGCCCCCGCAGCCCAGTCGTTGAAAGAAATTTTTAAGTTACCTAATTTCTCATGTACCTCCAAAGTTACTTTGGTGTGTATGTCTCTCTGGTGATATACTGGGTGTGATGTCTTCCCTTAAAGCCTTCTCCATTTATTTCTCTGCAGTTCCATTCTCTTATCTTTACTCTCTCCCCTGCTCTTTTTTTTTTATATATCCCCCCTCTCCACTCCTCACATCGCTTATCTTTCCTTTCTTTATTTTGCTCCCTTCCTGTCTCCTTTCAACTTTCTCTTCTACTCTCTTCCCCTTTCCTTTCTTCCTTCTCTTCTCTCCCCTTTTCTCTTCCCTTCTCTTTTCTCTCTTCTCATCTCTCATGTCTCCCCTTTCTTCTCTCTCCCCTCTCCTCTCTCTTCTCTTCTCTCTCTCCTCTGTGCTCTCTGGTCGTTTACACCATTTTTCCACGTAGTGGAAGATGTGAAAGAAAAAGAAAAGTTGGTAACATTGATCCAGTGGACTGTTTGGGTTGGAAGAGATATATAAAACTCTGTTCCCTTGTCAATTTCTCTGTTTGCTTACCGTAAACAATGATATTACTGGAAGGTTGTTGATGTTTAGATCCAAGACTTAAACAAGGATGATGCTGGAAGGTGTTGATGTTTGGGTCAAGGACGTAAACAAGGATGGTGCTGGAAGGTCGTTGATGTTTGGGTTCAGGACTTAAACAAGGATGGTGCTGGAAGGTTATTGATGTTTGGGTTCAGGACTTAAGCAGAGATGGTGCTGGTACGTTGTAGATATTTGGGTGCAGAACATAAACAAGGATGGTACTGGAAGGCTGTTGATGTTTTGGTCCAGGATTTAAGGAAGGATAGCACTGGAGGGTAGTTGAGTATTCCTGAAGGGATACCTTTTAAGTGACTGACTGATTTTTTTTTCTTCATCCAAACTTTCGATTTTCTTTCGCTCATAAGTCAAGAACAGCACATCGTGGGGTTCTCGAATTAGCCAGCTGGGCCAGTGGCTAACGCACCGGTCTGGAGTTCAGTCCCCGCCAACATCCTATGGGATTCAAATTTTGAACGCTTATGTATGGTAACAAAGACCAGATTCTAGGAACAATGGGCATGTTCAGGTACCTTGTGACCAAAGTTATCGAATCCATTGCAAGTATCCTGGAACGACTTAGATAACTTCCAAAATTCTCAGTGACGTATCTTCCAACGTTCAAACAAGGTGTCTCCTAATTTGATTATTTTAAGTATAAAGTTGTGTGAAATTTTGATTCCCGTATAATCATCTCATTGAAAATATTTGTATCTTTTTCACCCCTCAAGGAAGGTTCCTTGATGTTGGTGAGGGGCTCTTGATTTAGGGAATTGGATCTGTGCTCCAGTTCCCCGAATTAAGCCTGAATGCCTTCCACATCCCCCCCCCAGGCACTGTATAATCCGGGTTTAGCGCTTCCCCTTGATTATAATAATAATAATAATAATGTATCTTTTTCATTGAATACTTTCAATATTTAATGACTGATGCAGCTCAGTTACAGGTATCTCCTAGTGATTAACTTATATTTTTATTAGTTATTGATTCACCCCCACACACAGACACACACACATCATGGTGGTGAGGATAGTGGTGGTGAAGGTGGCAGTGACAGTGATGGCGGTGATAATGGTTGTAATATCGTAGTGGTGATGGACACTTTTATGCATATGTTTCCATATACACATGCATAAATATGCATACCTACATGTATACAAAAATCTTACATATACATATAAACATACATAAATACATACATGTATGCATACAAGCATTCATGTAAACAATACGTACTACTGTCTCTGACCACAGCCTAAGAAGGTTTCCTGGTAAATCCATTCTCACACCTCTCATAGCTACATGCTCTATAAACTTAATATAAAGTCGGAAGTAACGACTGTTAATGAATAAGCAGAAAAATGGACAGGGGCTCGAACTGTGGCCCTGGTGTGTAGCAGGTCCAGAACCTCAAGTGAACCTCAGTGTCTAGAGGGAAGATTGACAATACTCAGGTCATCATCATCATCATCATCATTCTGTCATGCAGGAAGAACAATATGTCTAGAGTACAGCCATATCACATCATTTACAAAGTGCATCTTTGTAAATGGTCCAAGTCGGACCGAAACGTCGTCGTAAGCTCCTCTCTCCTATGTGCGAGTTATTTGTGTATTGTTCGAGTCACGGCATCGTGCCTTTTTGCTCTTCACATGCACATGTTTATGATACATCCAACAAAATCAGCAGACTCGTGAATGTTGCTACAGCTGGACTTCAACTGAGCTACAAATCCTGCAGGGAGTTTTCTCCACCAGGTACTGCAGACATAGCCACGTGCAAACTTTGCCAGGAAGAGTATTGTAACACCCTGCGTCATTATGCGCTGGACTGCGGAAAAAAAAAAGAATTCAGAGACAACTCACTCAGAAATGTTCAAGAAACCTATTCTGGTCACAGTGGCATAATACCAGCCATTCTTGAAAACTGCCCTGACTTTGTCTAGTGTAAAATAACTCATAACACAAGTAGCTCTCACAGCTGGTCTCCCACAGCCAGGACCCCACAACCAGGACCCCACAACCAGGACCCCACAACCAGGACCCCACAACCAGGACCCCACAACCAGGACCCCACAACCAGGACCCCACAACCAGGACCCAGAACCAGGACCGCACAACCAGGACCCCACAATCAGGACCCCACAACCAGGACCCCACAACCAGGACCCCACAACCAGGACCGCACAACCAGGACCCTACAACCAGGACCCCACAACCAGGACCCTACAACCAGGACCCCACAACCAGGACCGCACAACCAGGACCGCACAACCAGGACCGCACAACCAGGACCCCACAACCAGGACCCCACAACCAGGACCCCACAACCAAGACCGCACAACCAGGACCCCACAACCAGGACCGCACAACCAGGAACCCACAACCAGGATCCCACAACCAGGACCCCACAACCAGGACCCCACAACCAAGACCGCACAACCAGGACCCCACAACAAGGACCGCACAACCAGGACCCCACAACCAGGACCCCACAACCAGGACCCCACAACCAGGACCCTACAACCAGGACCGCACAACCAGGACCGCACAACCAGGACCGCACAACCAGGACCCCCCAACCAGGACCCCACAACCAGGACCCTACAACCAGGACCCCACAACCAGGACCGCACAACCAGAACCGCACAACCAGGACCGCACAACCAGGACCCTACAACCAGGACCCCACAACCAGGACCCCACAACCAGGACCCCACAACCAGGACCCCACAACCAGGACCCCACAACCAGGACCCCACAACCAGGACCCTACAACCAGGACCCCACAACCAGGACCGCACAACCAGGACCCCACAACCAGGACCCCACAACCAGGATCCCACAACCAGGACCCCACAACCAGGACCCCACAACCAAGACCGCACAACCAGGACCCCACAACCAGGACCGCACAACCAGGACCCCACAACCAGGACCCCACAACCAGGACCCCACAACCAGGACCCTACAACCAGGACCGCACAACCAGGACCGCACAACCAGGACCGCACAACCAGGACCCCCCAACCAGGACCCCACAACCAGGACCCTACAACCAGGACCCACAACCAGGACCGCACAACCAGAACCGCACAACCAGGACCGCACAACCAGGACCCTACAACCAGGACCCCACAACCAGGACCCCACAACCAGGACCCCACAACCAGGACCCCACAACCAGGACCCTACAACCAGGGCCCCACAACCAGGATCCCACAACCAGGACCCCACAACCAGGACCCCACAACCAGGACCCCAACCAGGACCCCACAATCAGGGCCCCACAACCAGGACCCCACAACCAGGACCCCACAACCAGGACCCTACAACCAGGACCCCACAACCAGGACCCTACAACCAGGGCCCCACAACCAGGACCCCACAACCAGGACCCCAAAATCAGGGCCCCACAACCAGGATCCCACAACCAGGACCCCACAACCAGGACCCCACAACCAGGACCCCACAACCAGGACCCTACAACCAGGACCCCACAACCAGGACTCTACAACCAGGACCGCACAACCAGGACCCTACAACCAGGACCCTACAACCAGGACCCCCAACCAGGACCTCACAACCAGGACCCCACAACCAGGACCTCGCAACCAGGACCCCACAACCAGGACCCCACAACCAGGACCCCACAACCAGGACCCTACAACCAGGACCCCACAACCAGGACCCTACAACCAGGGCCCCACAACCAGGACCCCACAACCAGAACCCCACAACCAGGGCCCCACAACCAAGACCCCACAACCAGGACCCCACAACCAGGACCCCACAACCAGGACCCCACAACCAGGACTTCACAACCAGGGCCCCACAACAAGGTCCCCACAACCAGGACCCCACAACCAGGACCCCTACAACCAGGACCCCACAACCAGGAACCCACACCAGGGCCAACCAGTGCCCCACAACCAGGGCACAACAACCAGGGCCCCACAACTAGGACCCCACAACCAAGACCCCACAACCAGAACCCCACAACCAGGGCCCCACAACTAGGACCTCTCAACTAGGACCCCACAACCAGGACCCCACAACCAGAGCACGACCAGAGCTCCATAAGCAGGGCCCCACAACTAGGGCACAACAACCTGGGCCCCACAACTAAGACCCCACAACCAAGACACCACAATCAGGACCCCACAACCAGGGCCCAACAACCAGGACCTCTCAACTAGGACCCCATAACCAGGGCCCCACAACCAGGACCCCACAATTAGGACCCCACAAGAAGGACCCGACAACCAGGATCCCACAACCAGGGCCCCACAACCAGAACCCCACAACCAAGACCCCACAACGAGGGCCCCACAACTAGGTCCCTACAACGAGGGCCTCACAACGAGGGCCCCACAACCAGGACCCCACAACCAGGACCCCCCACAACCAAGACCCCATAACCAGGACTTTACAACCTGGGCCCCACAACCAGAGCCCTACAACCAGGACCCCGCAATCAGGGCTCCACAAACAGACCCTAACAACAAGCACTCACAACCAGTCCCTCACAACAAGCACTCACAACCAATCCCTCCAAACAAGCACTCACAACCAGTGCCTCACAACAAGCACTCACAACCAATCCCTCACAGCAAGCACTCACAACCAGTCACTCAACAAGCTCTCACAACCAGTCT
>NC_091319.1:22863044-22983044 GCF_038502225.1 Cherax quadricarinatus | reverse complement strand
CGGGGATTGTCCTACGAAGAAAGGTTGAGGGAAATCGGCCTGACGACACTGGAGGACAGGAGGGTCAGGGGAGACATGATAACGACATATAATATACTGCGCGGAATAGACAAGGTGGACAAAGACGGGATGTTCCAGAGATGGGACACAGAAACAAGAGGTCACAATTGGAAGTTGAAGACTCAGATGAATCAAAGGGATGTTAGGAAGTATTTCTTCAGTCACAGAGTTGTCAGGAAGTGGAATAGCCTAGAAAGTGACGTAGTAGAGGCGGGAACCATTCATAGTTTTAAGGTGAGGTATGATAAAGCTCATGGAGCAGGGAGAGAGAGGACCTAGTAGCAATTAGTGAAGAGGCGGGGCCAGGAGCTATGAATCGACCCCTGCAACCACAAATAGGTGAATACAAATAGGTGAGTACAGGAGTTATGACTCAACCCCTGCAACCACAAACAGGTGAGTACACACACACAGTAATGACTATCAGAGATGAGGTGCCAGGAGCTGAGAGTCGACCTCTGCAACCGCAGTAAGCTGGGTACACTTTCTCTCTCTCTCTCTCTCTCTCTCTCTCTCTCTCTCTCTCTCTCTCTCTCTCTCTCTCTCTCTCTCTCTCTCTCTCTCTCTCTCTCTCTCTCTCTCTATCTCTCTCTCCACCCCCATCCTCCCCACCTCTGAATAAGAATAGCTAAATATATTTCTGTCTCAGTGCGTATTCCATAACCCCAGTCCCTTGTGCCTCAGTGCATGCGATTGGAACAGTGCAGAGTGCGGCATAAATTGATAATGTTGTTAAATATTAGTCTTGAAGATTAGAAGGGAATTAGAAGAGACATTCACAAGTCATCATATGGAAATTAATATCCAAATTTCATCAATAAAAATTACCTATTAGGAAATATACTGTTGAGATTTAATTCAAACCTTTCAAAGAGACAAAAAGAGACCAATATCATAAATTTCAGAGGCACATTAAGCTTGAAACTTCCAGAAGTTGCATATATCAGGTTCTGAGCTGGAAGGTTTAAAGTTAATCAGGTGCAACATTCAGAAATTATCGCAAAGTAATATTTCATTTTTTTTATTTCTTCCAAGTAAGCGAACTGGGAGTGACCTTCACACGCTAAAATTGATCCAATTTTTCTCTGAGTAAGACTGACCAGCTTTTAACAAAGACAGTCAGCTTTATATAAGCCAAGTGTAAATAACAAAGTAGTATTTAAGAATGGTTTTGAGGACACACTGATGTTATTGACACGTAAAAGAACATTAAGTTGACCAAATAAGGTGACCAAATAAAGTCAAAGATTTTGACTTATTTCTGATCAGAAGAAACATTCTCAAATTATTTCACAGAAACCAATTTGATTAAAAATTCGCACATGATAACTTACACAACTTAACATCAAGACATTATTTACCTTCAGGAAAACACATCAACATTGAAGGTTAAAACTGATCAGAAGAAACATTTTTAATGAAAACCCATAAAACCTTCCATCCATTTTATACTGTGTATCAACCATTGAAGATTGATGCTGTTCACAATTGTTATATTATAATCAGAAGAAAGCACTGAACCCAGAGGGGTCACATAGCGCCTGTGGAATGAGAGGCATTCAGATTAGATTCAAACAACGGGGAAACAAGTCCAGTTCCTTGGATGAAGAGCCCTTCACCAGCATAAAGAAAAATATAATGCAGTACTGTAGATAATATTTCGAGATTAAAAGTGTCAACATGGCCGACCAGAGGAACCATTCTCTTGTAATAACATAGTAACAAAAATCTGGGAATGAGCTAGGTATCGCTGAGCATCGGTCAGCCAGGCATGCAAACACTCCCATGAATCATGCACAATGTACATTACACAAGAGTTGAAATTTCGAAGTAAGTCGATCGAATAAAACGGTCTCGAATAATAAACGAAAATTTGTTATATAGCAAACGAAAATATTACTGAAAATGTTTCGAAAAATAGGAAAGTTTTCCCTTGTTAAACTTAAAACACCATAAATCAATGGATTATTTTTTCAGTTTCCTTTTCACGTTTACATTCTATATAAAATTCCCTACAATCCTGTAAGAAAATATATTTTAACAAATTCGCACCCATACAACTCAAAATTAATACAACAATACTTCTTATTTAGGTACACCAGCATTTAGGGTTTGAAGCCGATCAGAAGCAGCATTCACTAGCTATTACAGTAGAAAAAAATATGCTTAATAAAATTAACAAATAGAAATTGACACAGCTTAGAGAGACAAGCTGTGTTTTCACAAATCCCGCCAATGAGGTTTGAAGCCAATCAGAAAAGGCGTTCTTGAGTAATTGCCCTAATTTCAGCAATTCCAAGTTTTTTTTTAAGTATTTCAGTAAAACAAATTAAATTTGCAGCTACTTGGACAAAACTTACGGGTTATTAACCTTATTATAGAATACATCGTTGAGAACATTTTCCAACCAATCACAAGAATAAAAAAATTGTATCACTATTTATTCAATAAAATTGACAAACTGGGACTTACACCAACCAGTAGCAGCCTGAGTCTTGTGTTCAGGAATCATTCAAATTGGATATCAAATTGGGGAGGAGGAGTATGGAAGAAGTGAATGTTTTCAGATATTTGGGAGTTGACGTGTCAGCGGATGGATTTATGAAGGATGAGGTTAATCATAGAATTGATGAAGGAAAAAAGGTGAGTGGTGCATTGAGGTATATGTGGACACAAAAAATGTTATCTATGGAGGCAAAGAAGGGAATGTATGAAAGTATAGTAGTACCAACACTCTTATATGGGTGTGAAGCTTGGGTGGTAAATGCAGCAGCGAGGAGACGGTTGGAGGCAGTGGAGATGTCCTGTCTAAGGGCAATGTGTGGTGTAAATATTATGCAGAAAATTCGGAGTGTGGAAATTAGGAGGTGTGGAGTTAATAAAAGTATTAGTCAGAGGGCAGAAGAGGGGTGGTTGAGGTGGTTTGATCATTTAGAGAGAATGGATCAAAGTAGAATGACTTGGAGAGCATATAAATCTGTAGGGGAAGGAAGGCAGGGAATGGGGTAGTCCTCGAAAAGGATGGAGGGAGGGGGTAAAGGAGGTTTTGTGGGAAACGGGCTTGGACTTCCAGCAAGCGTGCATGAGCGTGTTAGATAGGAGTGAATGGAGACGAATAGTATTTGGGACCTGACGAGCCGTTGGTATATATATATATATATACCTCCATGGGGAAGTGGAACAGAATTCTTCCTCCGTAAGCCATGCGTGTCGTAAGAGGCGACTAAAATGCCGGGAGCACATGGCTAGTAACCCCTTCTCCTGTATATATTACTAAATTTAAAAGGAGAAACTTTCGTTTTTCCTTTTGGGCCACCCTGCCACAGTGGGATACGGCTCGTGCGTTGAAAGATATATATATATATATATATATATATATATATATATATATATATATATATATATATATATATATATATTTGTACCCACGAAACGAGTGGTATTGATCAATAACAACACTGCACTAGCCAAGGAGTCGAACCCATGCTGTTTTGGCCCGCCCCATGTTGAGGAAAAACGCATGACACTAGACCACTAGACCACACAATCCTTAACTATGGTGCATCCAGCCAAGCTAGATGTTGTACCTGCCATCCAAGGACATACGGTGGTGTGGACGCCTCTAAGCTAATTTCATTCTACTCTGTGTTTGTGTTAGCTTAACAAGCAGTATATTATATTATTGTACCCACGAAATGAGTGGTATTGATCAATAACAACACTGCAATAGATCTAGGAGCTTATATCGTAACTTATCACAAATACACCAGTGAGATAACATGTGTGGACACGTCTGGCAGCCGTGTGTCTAGGTGTAATATGCCTAATACATAAATCTGCACACATGCATGTCACGTGTGTGTGTGTGTGTGTGTGTGTGTTTGTATTTGTGTGTATGCATGTGTGTGTGTGTTTGTATGTATGTTGTGTGTTTGTATGTGTGCGTATGTATGTATATTACCAGCTATCAGAGGCGCTTGTCCATAGACACTTGGCCTGTTGTGAGAAGTTGTACTCACCTATTTGTGGTTGCAGGGATCGAGACTCATCTCCTGGCCCCGCCTCTTCACTGATCGCTACTAGGTCTTCTCTCTCCCTGCTCCATGAGTTTTATCATACCTCGTCTTAAAGCTATGTATGGTTCCTGCCTCCACTACCTCACTTGCCAGACTATTTCACTTCCTGACTACTCTGTGACTGAAGAAATACTTCTTAACATCCCTTTGACTCATCTGAGTCTTCAGTTTCCAGTTGTGACCCCTTGTTTCTGGTCCCATCTCTGGAACATCCTTTCTCTGTCCACCTTATCTATTCCTCGCAATATTTTGTATGTCGTTATCATGTCTCCCCTAACCCTACTGTCCTCCAGTGTCGTCAGGCCTATTTCCCCTAACCTTTCTTCATAGGACATTCCCCCTAGCTCTGGAACTAGCCTTGTTAGAAACCTTTGCACTTTCTCTAATTTCTTGACGTGCTTGACCAGGTGTGGGCTCCAAACTGGTGCTGCATACTCCAGAATGGGCCTGACGTACACGGTGTACAGTGTCCTCAACGATTCCTTATTGAGGTATCGGAATGCTATTCTTAGGTTTGCTAGGTACCCATATGCTGCAGCAGTTATCTGGTCGTTGTGTGCTTCCGGAGACGTGCTCGGTATGTATACTCACCCCAAGGTCCTTCTCCTTGAGTGAAGTTTGCAGTCTTTGGCCGCCCAGCCTATATTCTGTCTGCGGTCTTCTTTGCCCTTCCCCGATCCTCGCGACTTTGCATTTCACTGGGTTAAATTCGAGTAGCCAATTGCTGGACTACGTGTCCAGCTTGTCCAGGTCTCTTTGGAGTCGTGCCTTGTCCTCATCTGAGTTAATTCTTCTCATTAACTTCACATCATCTGTAAACAGGGACACTTCTGAGTCTATTCCTTCCGTCATGTCATTCACATATACCAAACACAGCACTGGTCCTAGGACTGGCCCCTGTGGAACCCCGCTCGTTACAGGCGCCAATGGTGATACCTCATCTTTTCCCATGACTCGTTGTTGCCTCCTTGTCAGGTATTCTCTGTTCCATTGCAGTGCCCTTCCTGTTATACGTGCCTGATCCTCTAGCTTCTACACTAAACTCTTGTGAGGAACTGTGTCGATGGCCTTCTTACAGTCCAAGAAAATGCAGTCAACCCACCCCTCTCTCTCGTGTCTTCCATTACCTTGTCATAAAACTCCAGGAGGTTTGTGACACAGGATTTGCCTTCCATGAATCCGTACTGGTTGCCATTTATAATCTTGTTCCATTCCAGGTGCTCTACCACTCTCCTCCTGATAATCTTCTCCATGACTTCGCATACTATACATGTCAGTGACACTATAGTTTAGTGCTTCATTTCTGTTTCCTTTCTTAAAAATGGTAACTACATTCGCCGTCTTCCATATCTCAAGTAGTTGCCCAGTTTCGAGGGATGTGTTGAAGATCGTGGTTAGTGGCAAACACAGCGTCTCTGCTCCCTCTCTAAGGACCCACAGGGAGATGTTATCTGGTCCCCATTGCCTTTGAGGTATCAAAGTCACTTAACTTCTTCACCTCCTCCTCAGTTGTGTATGTCATCCAACACTTGTTGGTATATTCCTTGTTGATGTCCCCTTCTGTTCTGTCTTCCCAGAGTCCTTCCTGTCTCCACTGTAAATACTTCCTTAAATCTCGTGTTGAGCTCCTTACGTACCTCTTGATCGTATCTTATGAGTTTCCCATCTTCTTTCCTCAGTCTGATCACCTGGTCTTTGGCTGTTGTCGTCCTTCTAATGTGGCTATACAGCAGTTTCGAGTCAGACTTGACTTTCGATGCTATGTTGTTTGTTTTCGTACTGTTGCTGGGCCTCCCTCATAATCTGTGCATACTCGTTTCTGGCTCTTCAACTAATGTCCTTATTTTCCTGGGTTCTTTGCCTTCTGTACTTTTTCCATGCTCTAGTGCACTTAGTTTTTGCCTCCCTACACTTTCAGGTAAACCAGGGGCTCGTTCTGGACTTCCTATTATTTCTGTTGCCCTTGGGAACAAACCTTTTCTCTGCCTCCTTGCATTTTGTTGTTACGTATTCCATCTTTTCGTTTACTGACTTTCCTTCCAATTCTCTGTCCCACTGAACCTCCTGCAAGAAGTTCCTCATACCTGTGTAATCCTCCCTTTTATAGTTTGGCTTTTCTCATTCAGCTCCTGTTACCCTCTCCACTGTCTACTGGGCATATAAAGCTCAGAACCACGTAATCACTAGTTCCAAGGGGCCTCTCGTATGTGATGTCATCAATGTCTGAACTGTTCAGGGTGAACACGAGGTCCAGTCTTGCTGGTTCATCCTCTCCTCTCTCTCTGGTAGTGTCCCTGACGTGTTGATGCATGAGGTTTTCCAGTACCACATCCATCATCTTGGCTCTCCATGTTTCAGGGCCCCCATATGGCTCCAGGTTTTCCCAGTCAATCTCCTTGTGGTTGAAATCACCCATAACCAGTAACTTTGCTCTGCCCGAGTGAGCTCTTCTTGCCACCTCCACCAGTGTGTCTGCCATCGCTCTGGTGCTCTCTTCATATTCCTCTCTTGGCCTCCTGCATTTCTGTGGTGGGTTATACATCACTGCTATGACTACCTTATGTTCCCCAGACTGAATTGTACCTACTATGTAATCCCATTCTCCAGTCTCGTCCATGCCTTCCATTTCCTCATATCCCCATCGGTTTTTTATAAGCAGTGCAATCCCTCCCCCTTTTCTCCTTCCATCTTTCCTCAGGATCTGATATCCCGGTGGGAAGATCGTGTCTGTTATTGTCTTGGAGAGTTTCGTTTCTCTGACTGCTATGATGTCTGGGAACTTCTCACTGATTCATTCATGCCACTCATATTTATTCATTATTCCATCCACGTTCATGTATCAAGTCTTCAACTTCTTTTCTAAAACTCTGGTCCTGGGAGAATATTGGGGTTGAGGGAGTGGGAGCCCTGGCAGGGGCCTATGGGGGGTTGTGGTGGGGGTGAGGTTTGTGATGAGGGAGGTGGGGGAAGAGTGCCCATAGCAGGTTGATGAAGGGGTGGGGTTTGTGATGTGGGGGGTGGGGACAGAGGGACCAGTGTGTGGGTTTTGGTTTGGAGTGTTCAGTTGAATTGGGGTTGTCATAGCTGGAGTCTTTCTGCTGGTGTTCTTGGTGGGTGAGTTTGCTCTTCCACCTGGGTCTGGGGGTTCTGCTCATCTTCATCATTGCCTCTCGTTCCTCCTTTTGTCATTGTACCCTCTCTTTCAGTATCATCCTTTCCTCTTGTGTTCTGTCTCAATCGAGGTACACTCTTTGGCACTCTGGTTTGTCCCTCAGTCACGCTTTCTCCTGCATGATCCTGGTTCGAGCTGATTTTGCCTTGACAATTACGTTGACAGGCCGTTTTCTTCCATTTGCAAACCACCCAATTCTCCAAAAATTTGTCACCTGGGTCATGTTGTCCTCGCCTATTGCCCTCATGATGCCTTCAGTCACTTTTTTCTCCTGATTGCTTTCATCACAGGTTTTCCCCTTGACGTCCTGGAGCCCATTGACAAAAACTGACCTCTCCCTTTCGTCCTCATACTGTGTCTTCCTTTGCATCCCCTGAGGTGTTTTAGTTCCTTCCATTGAAGCATTCCTGCCTTTGATCCCATCCCTGGCCGAAGCCCCCATACTCAGTGAGTGTGCGTGTGTGCGTGTGTGTGTGTGTGTGTGTGTGTGTGAGTGTGTGTGTGTGTGTTTGTATGTATGTTTGTGTGTATTCACCTAATTGTGGTTGCAGGGGTCCAGACTCAGCTCCTGGCCCCTCCTCTTCACTGATCGCTACTTGGTCCTCTCTCTATCTGCTCCCTGAGCTTTGTCATACTTCGTCTTAAAGCAATGTATGGTTCCTGCCTCCATTACATCACTTGCTAGGCTATTCCACTTCCTGACGACTCTGTGACTGAAGAAATACTTCCTAACATCCCTGTGACTCGTCTGTGAGTGTGTGTGTGTGTGTGTACTCACCTAGTTGTGGTTGCAGGGGTTTTGTCACAGCTCCTGTGTACTCACTTATTTGTGGTTGCAGAGGTCGATTCGTGTGTGTGTGTGTGTGTGTGTGTGTGTGTGTGTGTGTGTGTGTGTGTGTGTGTGTGTGTGTGTGTGTGTGTGTGTGTGTGTGTGTGTGTGAAGGGGTGCCAAAAGTAAGACGAACCTCACCAAACTTAACCATACCTAACTTAAGCTAAGCTTACCTAACCTAACTTTACCTAACCAATACCACTTTATTTGACGGGAATTTACATCACATTCCATTTAGGAAAAATATCAGAAAACTCTGCTTGCTTGGCCATTGTGGTTATTAAAGACATTATAATAGCAGTGTTAACTTTGAGCTGAGTGTTGCAGACGCACACACCAGCTGATACTTGAACTGACACCTAAAGTCAGTACTTGACTAGTTAAACTCTGCTTCGTACTTGAATTGTGTGCGGCCAGCAGTAAACGCGTGATTGATCAGGCCCTGATCCACCGCGAGGCCTGGTCATGGACCTGGCCGCGGGGGCGTTGACCTCCGGGACACCCTCCAGGTAGACTCCAGGCAGGTAACATCATAACACGCCAGTAACCACCCACATGTTATTTCCCACTATATAACTGATAACCATATTTTATTATATTGTTGATAAGAAACTGTACGTCCTCAAGACAGACACTTCTTGTTCTCTACGCGTTTATAAGCTTCACTTTTTGAACGATGTGAAAACGTACTGATTTTTACGTTGTCTGGTTTCTCACCTTCACTGTGCTGCCAGAGGTGTTGTGCCATTGTTCTATAATTTACCTATGTGTAGCCAAATATAAATTCATATTCCTTAATGTAACCTATCCTATCTTAACCTTTTCCAAAATAATAGTACAGTATATGCTTTGTACGTAGAAAACGTCCAGACGGCTTAACTTGAGCGACTTAATTAATACGTTGAAAACAAGACGCCCTTTATATATTGTATGCAGTAGGTAGCCTGTCAACATTTTACAGCATTTCCTCAGGCGATTCCCAGCGTCAGTTTCTGAACGTTTCCTGTAAACAGGAGCATATTTTTTTCTCTATCGTTAGGTTACATAAACCTCTAGGAACTTACATCATAACACCAGTGAAATAAGATGTGCGGACACGACTGGCAGCCAGGTGTCTAGGTGTTATTGCTGTTCTTACTGCTGAACAGCGGTTTAGTGCCGATGAAGGTAGCGTAGGTAGCAATGATACGGCCGTGGACTAGTTTGGCTTTAATTGGGTAGGAGTGAGTACACAACGGGCAGTGTGAGGGAGTGACCGCAAGCCAGTCCGTGGAGGGGGAGCACTTGTGTCTGTCAAGTCGGTCGGCCTAGGAGTGAGAGAGGGTGGGCTGTGTCTCCCACTGACCTAGGTGAGCCTACAGAGGGCAGCACCTGAATGCCGCGAAATATGAACTAGTCAGAGCAGACGGCTAGACTGTGTGCTCTGACAGTACAGGCTGTCTACATAGGTGTAATATCCCTAATACATAAATCTGCAAGCATGCATGTCACATGTGTGTGTGTGTGTGTGTGTGTGTGTGTGTGTGTGTGTGTGTGTGTGTGTGTGTGTGTGTGTGTGTATGTATTTGTGTGTATGTATGTGTGTGTGTGTGTGTGTGTGTGTGTGTGTGTGTGTGTGTGTGTGTGTGTGTGTGTTTGTATGTATGTTTGTGTGTTTGTATGTGTGTGTATGTATATTACCAGCTATCAGAGGCACTTGTCGATAGACACTTGGCATGTTGTGAAAAGTTGTACTCAACTATTTGTGGCTGCAGGGGTCGAGACTCAGCTCCTGGCCCCGCTGCTTCACTGATCGCTACTAAGTCCTCTCTCTCCCTGCTCCATGAGCTTTATCATACCTCGTCTTAAAACTATGTATGATTCCTGCCTCCACTACCTCACTTTCTAGACTGTTCCACTTCCTGACAACTCTGTGACTGAAGAAGTACTTCCTAACATCCCTTTGACTCATCTGAGTCTTCAACTTCCAATTGTGACCCCTTGTTTCTGTGTCCCATCCCTGAAACATCCTGTCTCTGTCCACCCTATCTATTCCACGCAATACTTTGTATGTCGTTATCATGTCTCCCCTAACCCTCCTGTCCTCCAGTGTCGTCAGGCCTATTTCCCTTAACCTTTCTTCGTAGGACATTCCTCTTAGCTCTGGAACTAGCCTTGTTGTAAACCTTTGAACTTTCTCTAATTTCTTGACGTGCTTGAGAAGGTTGTGATATAGGTCACTGTGCTTGTGAGGTCTCTGAGGGAGACCTAATTAACCAGTTCATGTCACTGGTTAATTAGGAGCCTCACAAGGTGTGGGCTCCAAACTGGTGCTGCATACTTCAGTATGGGCCTGACGTATTCGGTGTACAGTGTGTGTGTGTGTGTGTGTGTGTGTGTGTGTGTGTGTGTGTGTGTGTGTTGTGAACCCTGAGCTAATCTGCTTATTTAAACATTTTGTATCTTTAATATTCTGTGTATATTTCATCATATAATTGTATAATGGAGATATTTCCATCCTTAGCTAAAATGAAAACATCTTACTTCATACTATTATTTGATGTAGCTGTGTCTTAGGTAGGATGCAACAGTTACATGTTATGTTGGAGAGTTGTGGTTGGCTCTACACAAGGGAAAATGTTTAGTTAACTATCGGTTCACTGGTTTACCTGCCCGTGTGTGCCGTACTTGAGTTAGCGTCATCACACACCTGTGGGGTTGACTTCGCTCAGTTACTAACTGACCTCTCATAGGAGGCACGTCAAGTTCTCTCCCCGGTGGTTGATTTCCTTTCTTGAGTGTCACTTCAGAGTTCTCTCGTACTCTGGTGAATTAACAGTTCAACTAAGTCTTGGTAACCATGGTGGGTTACCTGGGTTCATATTATTGGATGAAGATAGTACTAAGTCCGAACTTATAAGGTTGATTTATCCATATTAATATACTGGTTAAAATAGTTCCTTTTAGTTAATGAAGTTATATATAATGTACGTACAGAGAGAAGTGTAGGAGTTAGACTCCTTATTACGTATATATTCTGCCAAACAACTTGACTAGTAAACACTTTAAATTTTAGTTATTTGTTTTGCAATCCCGAATTATATTACAATTTATTATAAAAAACGTAAACAGGCCAACTGTTAAACGAGAATAAATTACCTTAACACACTACCGTGCTCTGGAGACGTTTTAAGAAGAAGAGTTTTGGAACAGTATGTGTGTGTGTGTGTGTGTGTGTGAAGGACTGCTAAAAGTAACACCAATAGAACCAAACTTAACCAAACCTAACTTAAGCAAAGATTACCTAACCTAACTTTACCTAATCTATCATAAAGTAACCTAACTTAGCCTAACATAACCTATCCTAACCTAACCTAAACAAACTTAACCAAGCTTAACCTAAGCTAACATAACCCAAACTAACCTAAACTAAACTAAATCTAACCTAACTTAAATATGTAGAAAAACTGTTTTAAATAAACACATAAAAACCCACATTACTCTTGCATGTATATTTTGAGAGTATGATATACATAATGTTATACAAATATGTACACATGTTACTTGCGTGTGCTGTATAAACTGTGTGATGCTCGCATCACTACACAAATACAATACAAATATTTTCATTTTTAGATGCAGAAATGTGAAATCTATCGTATCAATCTGGAAAATACGAGCAACATTGTGCAAGTGAGATAGTGGAGTGTGGTAGATAGTATGGCAGTGGTAGACGATAGTCTGGGGGTGTGGTAGATAGTATGGCAGTGGTAGACGATAGTCTGGGGGTGTGGTAGATAGTATGGCAGTGGTAGACGATAGTCTGGGAGTGTGGTAGATAGTATGGCAGTGGTAGACGATAGTCTGGGGGTGTGGTAGATAGTATGGCAGTGGTAGACGATAGTCTGGGAGTGTGGTAGATAGTATGGCAGTGGTAGACGATAGTCTGGGGGTGTGGTAGATAGTATGGCAGTGGTAGACGATAGTCTGGGAGTGTGGTAGATAGTATGGCAGTGGTAGACGATAGTCTGGGGGTGTGGTAGATAGTATGGCAGTGGTAGACGATAGTCTGGGAGTGTGGTAGATAGTATGGCAGTGGTAGACGATAGTCTGGGGGTGTGGTAGATAGTATGGCAGTGGTAGACGATAGTCTGGGAGTGTGGTAGATAGTATGGCAGTGGTAGACGATAGTCTGGGGGGTGTGGTAGATAGTATGGCAGTGGTAGACGATAATCTGGGAGTGTGGTAGATAGTATGGCAGTGGTAGACGATAGTCTGGGGGTGTGGTAGATAGTATGGCAGTGGTAGACGATAGTCTGTGGGTGTGGTAGATAGTATGGCAGTGGTAGACGATAGTCTGGGGGTGTGGTAGATAGTATGGCAGTGGTAGACGATAGTCTGGGGGTGTGGTAGATAGTATGGCAGTGGTAGACGATAGTCTGGGGGTGTGGTAGATAGTATGGCAGTGGTAGACGATAGTCTGGGAGTGTGGTAGATAGTATGGCAGTGGTAGACGATAGTCTGGGGGTGTGGTAGATAGTATGGCAGGGGTAGACGATAGTCTGGGAGTGTGGTAGATAGTATGGCAGTGGTAGACGAGAGTCTGGGAGTGTGGTAGATAGTATGGCAGTGGTAGACGATAGTCTGGGGGTGTGGTAGATAGTATGGCAGTGGTAGACGATAGTCTGGGGGTGTGGTAGATAGTATGGCAGTGGTAGACGATAGTCTGGGGGTGTGGTAGATAGTATGGCAGTGGTAGACGATAGTCTGGGAGTGTGGTAGATAGTATGGCAGTGGTAGACGATAGTCTGGGGGTGTGGTAGATAGTATGGCAGTGGTAGACGATAGTCTGGGGGTGTGGTACATAGTATGGCAGTGGTAGACGATAGTCTGGGAGTGTGGTAGATAGTATGGCAGTGGTAGACGATAGTCTTGGAGTGTGGTAGATAGTATGGCAGTGGTAGACGATAGTCTGGGAGTGTGGTAGATAGTATGGCAGTGGTAGACGATAGTCTGGGGGTGTGGTAGATAGTATGGCAGTGGTAGACGATAGTCTGGGAGTGTAGTAGATAGTATGGCAGTGGTAGACGATAGTCGGGGAGTGTGGTAGATAGTATGGCAGTGGTAGACGATAGTCTGGGAGTGTGGTAGATAGTATGGCAGTGGTAGACGATAGTCTGGGAGTGTGGTAGATAGTATGGCAGTGGTAGACGATAGTCTGGGAGTGTGGTAGATAGTATGGCAGTGGTAGACGATACTCTGGGAGTGTGGTAGATAGTATGGCAGTGGTAGACGATAGTCTGGGGGTGTGGTAGATAGTATGGCAGTGGTAGACGATAGTCTGGGGGTGTGGTAGATAGTATGGCAGTGGTAGACGATAGTCTGGGAGTGTGGTAGATAGTATGGCAGTGGTAGACGATAGTCTGGGGGTGTGGTAGATAGTATGGCAGTGGTAGACGATAGTCTGGGAGTGTGGTAGATAGTATGGCAGTGGTAGACGATAGTCTGGGGGTGTGGTAGATAGTATGGCAGTGGTAGACGATAGTCTGGGGGTGTGGTAGATAGTATGGCAGTGGTAGACGATAGTCTGGGAGTGTGGTAGATAGTATGGCAGTGGTAGACGATAGTCTGGGGGTGTGGTAGATAGTATGGCAGTGGTAGACGATAGTCTGGGAGTGTGGTAGATAGTATGGCAGTGGTAGACGATAGTCTGGGGGTGTGGTAGATAGTATGGCAGTGGTAGACGATAGTCTGGGGGTGTGGTAGATAGTATGGCAGTGGTAGACGATAGTCATGGGGTGTGGTAGATAGTATGGCAGTGGTAGACGATAGTCTGGGGGTGTGGTAGATAGTATGGCAGTGGTAGACGATAGTCTGGGGGTGTGGTAGATAGTATGGCAGTGGTAGACGATAGTCTGGGGGTGTGGTAGATAGTATGGCAGTGGTAGACGATAGTCTGGGAGTGTGGTAGATAGTATGGCAGTGGTAGACGATAGTCTGGGGGTGTTGCAGATAGTATGGCAGTGGTAGACGATAGTCTGGGGGTGTGGTAGATAGTATGACAGTGGTAGACGATAGTCTGGGAGTGTGGTAGATAGTATGGCAGTGGTAGACGATAGTCTGGGGGTGTGGTAGATAGTATGGCAGTGGTAGACGATAGTCTGGGAGTGTGGTAGATAGTATGGCAGTGGTAGACGATAGTCTGGGGGTGTGGTAGATAGTATGGCAGTGGTAGACGATAGTCTGGGAGTGTGGTAGATAGTATGGCAGTGGTAGACGATAGTCTGGGGGTGTGGTAGATAGTATGGCAGTGGTAGACGATAGTCTGGGGGTGTGGTAGATAGTATGGCAGTGGTAGACGATAGTCTGGGAGTGTGGTAGATAGTATGGCAGTGGTAGACGATAGTCTGGGGGTGTGGTAGATAGTATGGCAGTGGTAGACGATAGTCTGGGAGTGTGGTAGATAGTATGGCAGTGGTAGACGATAGTCTGGGGGTGTGGTAGATAGTATGGCAGTGGTAGACGATAGTCTGGGGGTGTGGTAGATAGTATGGCAGTGGTAGACGATAGTCATGGGGTGTGGTAGATAGTATGGCAGTGGTAGACGATAGTCTGGGGGTGTGGTAGATAGTATGGCAGTGGTAGACGATAGTCTGGGGGTGTGGTAGATAGTATGGCAGTGGTAGACGATAGTCTGGGGGTGTGGTAGATAGTATGGCAGTGGTAGACGATATTCTGGGAGTGTGGTAGATAGTATGGCAGTGGTAGACGATAGTCTGGGGGTGTTGCAGATAGTATGGCAGTGGTAGACGATAGTCTGGGGGTGTGGTAGATAGTATGGCAGTGGTAGACGATAGTCTGGGAGTGTGGTAGATAGTATGGCAGTGGTAGACGATAGTCTGGGGGTGTGGTAGATAGTATGGCAGTGGTAGACGATAGTCTGGGGGTGTGGTAGATAGTATGGCAGTGGTAGACGATAGTCTGGGGGTGTGGTAGATAGTATGGCAGTGGTAGACGATAGTCTGGGAGTGTGGTAGATAGTATGGCAGCGGTAGACGATAGTCTGGGAGTGTGGTAGATAGTATGGCAGTGGTAGACGATAGTCTGGGAGTGTGGTAGATAGTATGACAGTGGTAGACGATAGTCTGGGAGTGTGGTAGATAGTATGGCAGTGGTAGACGATAGTCTGGGGGTGTGGTAGATAGTATGGCAGTGGTAGACGATAGTCTGGGGGTGTGGTAGATAGTATGGCAGTGGTAGACGATAGTCTGGGAGTGTGGTAGATAGTATGGCAGTGGTAGACGATAGTCTGGGAGTGTGGTACATAGTATGGCAGTGGTAGATGATAGTCTGGGAGTGTGGTGGATAGTATGGCAGTGGTAGACGATAGTCTGGGGGTGTGGTAGATAGTATGGCAGTGGTAGACGATAGTCTGGGGGTGTGGTAGATAGTATGGCAGTGGTAGACGATTGTCTGGGGGTGTGGTAGATAGTATGGCAGTGGTAGACGATAGTCTGGGGGTGTGGTAGATAGTATGGCAGTGGTAGACGATAGTCTGGGAGTGTGGTAGATAGTATGGCAGTGGTAGACGATAGTCTGGGAGTGGAGTAGATAGTATGGCAGTGGTAGACGATAGTCTGGGAGTGTGGTAGATAGTATGGCAGTGGTAGACGATTGTCTGGGAGTGTGGTAGATAGTATGGCAGTGGTAGACGATAGTCTGGGAGTGTGGTAGATAGTATGGCAGTGGTAGACGATAGTCTGGGGGTGTGGTAGATAGTATGGCAGTGGTAGACGATAGTCTGGGAGTGTGGTAGATAGCATGGCAGTGGTAGACGATAGTCTGGGAGTGTGGTAGATAGTATGGCAGTGGTAGACGATAGTCTGGGGGTGGGGTAGATAGTATGTCAGTGGTAGACGATAGTCTGGGAGTGTGGTAGATAGTATGGCAGTGGTAGACGATAGTCTGGGAGTGTGGTAGATAGTATGGCAGTGGTAGACGATAGTCTGGGGGTGTGGTAGATAGTATGGCAGTGGTAGACGATAGTCTGGGAGTGTGGTAGATAGTATGGCAGTGGTAGACGATAGTCTGGGAGTATGGCAGTGGTAGACGATAGTCTGGGGGTGTGGTAGATAGTATGGCAGTGGTAGACGATAGTCTGGGAGTGTGGTAGATAGTATGGCAGTGGTAGACGATAGTCTGGGAGTGTGGTAGATAGTATGGCAGTGGTAGACGATAGTCTGGGAGTGTGGTAGATAGTATGGCAGTGGTAGACGATAGTCTGGGGGTGTTGCAGATAGTATGGCAGTGGTAGACGATAGTCTGGGGGTGTGGTAGATAGTATGGCAGTGGTAGACGATAGTCTGGGAGTGTGGTAGATAGTATGGCAGTGGTAGACGATAGTCTGGGGGTGTGGTAGATAGTATGGCAGTGGTAGACGATAGTCTGGGAGTGTGGTAGATAGTATGGCAGTGGTAGACGATAGTCTGGGGGTGTGGTAGATAGTATGGCAGTGGTAGACGATAGTCTGGGAGTGTGGTAGATAGTATGGCAGTGGTAGACGATAGTCTGGGGGTGTGGTAGATAGTATGGCAGTGGTAGACGATAGTCTGGGGGTGTGGTAGATAGTATGGCAGTGGTAGACGATAGTCTGGGAGTGTGGTAGATAGTATGGCAGTGGTAGACGATAGTCTGGGGGTGTGGTAGATAGTATGGCAGTGGTAGACGATAGTCTGGGAGTGTGGTAGATAGTATGGCAGTGGTAGACGATAGTCTGGGGGTGTGGTAGATAGTATGGCAGTGGTAGACGATAGTCTGGGGGTGTGGTAGATAGTATGGCAGTGGTAGACGATAGTCATGGGGTGTGGTAGATAGTATGGCAGTGGTAGACGATAGTCTGGGGGTGTGGTAGATAGTATGGCAGTGGTAGACGATAGTCTGGGGGTGTGGTAGATAGTATGGCAGTGGTAGACGATAGTCTGGGGGTGTGGTAGATAGTATGGCAGTGGTAGACGATAGTCTGGGAGTGTGGTAGATAGTATGGCAGTGGTAGACGATAGTCTGGGGGTGTTGCAGATAGTATGGCAGTGGTAGACGATAGTCTGGGGGTGTGGTAGATAGTATGGCAGTGGTAGACGATAGTCTGGGAGTGTGGTAGATAGTATGGCAGTGGTAGACGATAGTCTGGGGGTGTGGTAGATAGTATGGCAGTGGTAGACGATAGTCTGGGGGTGTGGTAGATAGTATGGCAGTGGTAGACGATAGTCTGGGGGTGTGGTAGATAGTATGGCAGTGGTAGACGATAGTCTGGGAGTGTGGTAGATAGTATGGCAGTGGTAGACGATAGTCTGGGAGTGTGGTAGATAGTATGGCAGTGGTAGACGATAGTCTGGGAGTGTGGTAGATAGTATGACAGTGGTAGACGATAGTCTGGGAGTGTGGTAGATAGTATGGCAGTGGTAGACGATAGTCTGGGGGTGTGGTAGATAGTATGGCAGTGGTAGACGATAGTCTGGGGGTGTGGTAGATAGTATGGCAGTGGTAGACGATAGTCTGGGGGTGTGGTAGATAGTATGGCAGTGGTAGACGATTGTCTGGGGGTGTGGTAGATAGTATGGCAGTGGTAGACGATAGTCTGGGGGTGTGGTAGATAGTATGGCAGTGGTAGACGATAGTCTGGGAGTGTGGTAGATAGTATGGCAGTGGTAGACGATAGTCTGGGAGTGGAGTAGATAGTATGGCAGTGGTAGACGATAGTCTGGGAGTGTGGTAGATAGTATGGCAGTGGTAGACGATTGTCTGGGAGTGTGTTAGATAGTATGGCAGTGGTAGACGATAGTCTGGGAGTGTGGTAGATAGTATGGCAGTGGTAGACGATAGTCTGGGGGTGTGGTAGATAGTATGGCAGTGGTAGACGATAGTCTGGGAGTGTGGTAGATAGCATGGCAGTGGTAGACGATAGTCTGGGAGTGTGGTAGATAGTATGGCAGTGGTAGACGATAGTCTGGGGGTGGGGTAGATAGTATGTCAGTGGTAGACGATAGTCTGGGAGTGTGGTAGATAGTATGGCAGTGGTAGACGATAGTCTGGGAGTGTGGTAGATAGTATGGCAGTGGTAGACGATAGTCTGGGGGTGTGGTAGATAGTATGGCAGTGGTAGACGATAGTCTGGGAGTGTGGTAGATAGTATGGCAGTGGTAGACGATAGTCTGGGAGTATGGCAGTGGTAGACGATAGTCTGGGGGTGTGGTAGATAGTATGGCAGTGGTAGACGATAGTCTGGGAGTGTGGTAGATAGTATGGCAGTGGTAGACGATAGTCTGGGAGTGTGGTAGATAGTATGGCAGTGGTAGACGATAGTCTGGGAGTGTGGTAGATAGTATGGCAGTGGTAGACGATAGTCTGGGAGTGTGGTAGATAGTATGGCAGTGGTAGACGATAGTCTGGGAGTGTGGTAGATAGTATGGCAGTGGTAGACGATAGTCTGGGGGTGTGGTAGATAGTATGGCAGTGGTAGACGATAGTCTGGGAGTGTGGTAGATAGTATGGCATTGGTAGACGATAGTCTGGGGCTGTGGTAGATAGTATGGCAGTGGTAGACGATAGTCTGGGGGTGTGGTAGATAGTATGGCAGTGGTAGACGATAGTCTGGGAGTGTGGTAGATAGTATGGCAGTGGTAGACGATAGTCTGGGAGTGTGGTAGATAGTATGGCAGTGGTAGACGATAGTCTGGGAGTGTGGTAGATAGTATGGCAGTGGTAGACGATAGTCTGGGGGTGTGGTAGATAGTATGGCAGTGGTAGACGATAGTCTGGGAGTGTGGTAGATAGTATGGCAGTGGTAGGCGATAGTCTGGGGGTGTGGTAGATAGTATGGCAGTGGTAGACGATAGTCTGGGAGTGTGGTAGATAGTATGGCAGTGGTAGACTATAGTCTGGGAGTGTGGTAGATAGTATGGCAGTGGTAGACGATAGTCTCGGAGTGGTAGATAGTATGACAGTGGTAGACGATAGTCTGGGAGTGTGGTAGATAGTATGGCAGTGGTAGACGATTGTCTGGGGGTGTGGTAGATAGTATGGCAGTGGTAGACGATAGTCTGGGGGTGTGGTAGATAGTATGGCAGTGGTAGACGATAGTCTGGGAGTGTGGTAGATAGTATGGCAGTGGTAGACGATAGTCTGGGAGTGTAGTAGATAGTATGGCAGTGGTAGACGATAGTCTGGGAGTGTGGTAGATAGTATGGCAGTGGTAGACGATAGTCTGGGAGTGTGGTAGATAGTATGGCAGTGGTAGACGATAGTCTGGGAGTGTGGTAGATAGTATGGCAGTGGTAGACGATAGTCTGGGAGTGTGGTAGATAGTATGGCAGTGGTAGACGATAGTCTGGGGGTGTGGTAGATAGTATGGCAATGGTAGACGATAGTCTGGGAGTGTAGTAGATAGTATGGCAGTGGTAGACGTTAGTCTGGGAGTGTGGTAGGTAGTATGGCAGTGGTAGACGATAGTCTGGGGGTGTGGTAGATAGTATGGCAGTGGTAGACGATAGTCTGGGAGTGTGGTAGATAGTATGGCAGTGGTAGACGATAGTCTGGGAGTGTGGTAGATAGTATGGCAGTGGTAGACGATAGTCTGGGGGTGTGGTAGATAGTATGGCAGTGGTAGACGATAGTCTGGGGATGTGGTAGATAGTATGGCAGTGGTAGACGATAGTCTGGGAGTGTGGTAGATAGTATGGCAGTGGTAGACGATAGTCTGGGAGTGTGGTAGATAGTATGGTAGTGGTAGACGATAGTCTGGGGGTGTGGTAGATAGTATGGCAGTGGTAGACGATAGTCTGGGAGTGTGGTAGATAGTATGACAGTGGTAGACGATAGTCTGGGAGTGTGGTAGATAGTATGGCAGTGGTAGACGATAGTCTGGGGGTGTGGTAGATAGTATGGCAGAGGTAGACGATAGTCTGGGAGTGTGGTAGATAGTATGGCAGTGGTAGACGATAGTCTGGGGGTGTGGTAGATAGTATGGCAGTGGTAGACGATAGTCTGGGGGTGTGGTAGATAGTATGGCAGTGGTAGACGATAGTCTGGGAGTGTGGTAGATAGTATGGCAGTGGTAGACGATAGTCTGGGAGTGTGGTAGATAGTATGGCAGTGGTAGACGATAGTCTGGGGGTGTGGTAGATAGTATGGCAGTGGTAGACGATAGTCTAGGGGTGTGGTAGATAGTATGGCAGTAGTAGACGATAGTCTGGGAGTGTGGTAGATAGTATGGCAGTGGTAGACGATAGTCTGGGGGTGTGGTAGATAGTATGGCAGTGGTAGACGATAGTCTGGGAGTGTGGTAGATAGTATGGCAGTGGTAGACGATAGTCTGGGAGTGTGGTAGATAGTATGGCAGTGGTAGACGATAGTCTGGGGGTGTGGTAGATAGTATGGCAGTGGTAGACGATAGTCTAGGGGTGTGGTAGATAGTATGGCAGTGGTAGACGATAGTCTGGGAGTGTTGCAGATAGTATGGCAGTGGTAGACGATAGTCTGGGGGTGTGGAAGATAGTATGGCAGTGGTAGACGATAGTCTGGGGGTGTGGTAGATATTATGGCAGTGGTAGACGATAGTCTGGGAGTGTGGTAGCTAGTATGGCAGTGGTAGACGATAGTCTGGGAGTGTGGTAGATAGTATGGCAGTGGTAGACGATAGTCTGGGAGTGTGGTAGATAGTATGGCAGTGGTAGACGATAGTCTGGGGGTGTGGTAGATAGTATGGCAGTGGTAGACGATAGTCTGGGAGTGTGGTAGATAGTATGGCAGTGGTAGACGATAGTCTGGGGGTGTGGTAGATAGTATGGCAGTGGTAGACGATAGTCTGGGAGTGTGGTAGATAGTATGGCAGTGGTAGACGATAGTCTGGGAGTGTGGTAGATAGTATGGCAGTGGTAGACGATAGTCTGGGAGTGTGGTAGATAGTATGGCAGTGGTAGACGATAGTCTGGGAGTGTGGTAGATAGTATGGCAGTGGTAGACGATAGTCTGGGGGTGTGGTAGATAGTATGGCAGTGGTAGACGATAGTCTAGGGGTGTGGTAGATAGTATGGCAGTGGTAGACGATAGTCTGGGAGTGTGGTAGATAGTATGGCAGTGGTAGACGATAGTCTGGGAGTATGGTAGATAGTATGGCAGTGGTAGACGATAGTCTGGGAGTGTTGCAGATAGTATGGCAGTGGTAGACGATAGTCTGGGGGTGTGGTAGATAGTATGGCAGTGGTAGACGATAGTCTGGGAGTGTGGTAGATAGTATGGCAGTGGTAGACGATAGTCTGGGGGTGTGGTAGATAGTATGGCAGTGGTAGACGATAGTCTGGGAGTGTGGTAGATAGTATGGCAGTGGTAGACGATAGTCTGGGAGTGTGGTAGATAGTATGGCAGTGGTAGACGATAGTCTGGGAGTGTGGTAGATAGTATGGCAGTGGTAGACGATAGTCTGGGAGTGTGGTAGATAGTATGGCAGTGGTAGACGATAGTCTGGGAGTGTGGTAGATAGTATGGCAGTGGTAGACGATAGTCTGGGAGTGTGGTAGATAGTATGGCAGTGGTAGACGATAGTCTGGGGGTGTGGTAGATAGTATGGCAGTGGTAGACCATAGTCTGGAGGGGTGGTAGATAGTATGGCAGTGGTAAACGATAGTCTGGGGGTGTGGTTGATAGTATGGCAGTGGTAGACGATAGTCTGGGAGTGTGGTAGATAGTATGGCAGTGGTAGACGATAGTCTGGGAGTGTGGTAGATAGTATGGCAGTGGTAGACGATAGTCTGGGGGTGTGGTAGATAGTATGGCAGTGGTAGACGATAGTCTAGGGGTGTGGTAGATAGTATGGCAGTGGTAGACGATAGTCTGGGAGTGTGGTAGATAGTATAGCAGTGGTAGACGATAGTCTGGGGGTGTGGTAGATAGTATGGCAGTGGTAGACGATAGTCTGGGAGTGTGGTAGATAGTATGGCAGTGGTAGACGATAGTCTGGGACTGTGGTAGATAGTATGGCAGTGGTAGACGATAGTCTGGGAGTGTGGTAGATAGTATGGCAGTGGTAGACGATAGTCTGGGAGTGTGTTAGTATGGCAGTGGTAGACGATAGTCTGGGAGTGTGGTAGATAGTATGGCAGTGGTAGACGATAGTCTGGGGGTGTGGTAGATAGTATGGCAGTGGTAGACGATAGTCTGGAGGTGTGGTAGATAGTATGGCAGTGGTAGACGATAGTCTGGGGGTGTGGTTGATAGTATGGCAGTGGTAGACGATAGTCTGGGGGTGTGGTAGATAGTATGGCAGTGGTAGACGATAGTCTGGGGGTGTGGTAGATAGTATGGCAGTGGTAGACGATAGTCTGGGGGTGTGGTAGATAGTATGGCAGTGGTAGACGATAGTCTGGGGATGCGGTAGACAATATTTGAGTTAGTTTTGGGCTGTGTCCTAATTTGCTAGTTTTATTGACGAAATCTGGATATTACTTTCTACCTGGAGTTTACCTGGAGAGAGTTCTGGGGGTCAACGCCCCCGCGGCCCAGTCTGTGACTCTGTGACAACCTGTGAATGCCTCTTCTGATACACCTCGAATCTTGAATAATAATAATAATAATAATAATAATGCTGCTGCTGTAGCTGCCGCTGCCGCCGCCGCCGCCGCCGCCTCAGAGAATTTCCCTTCCTGTCTTTTGCTGTCTTGCAACAATGCATAGCTCCTGACGACGCACGGAAGCGCGGGAGATCTGGAGATGAAGATATCCTTCCCTGTGTGGCTTGTTCTGCCTGTTTACCACTGTATTGCAATATGGAATTATAGTCAGTTTGTGTGTGACAGACTATGCTCATTACTCCAAGGGTCGCCTGCCACCCATGGATGGATAAACGTAAATATCGTAAATCAAGTCATCTCACAGCAATACCTGGAGGTTACCTGGAGGTTATTCCGGGGATCAACGCCCCCGCGGCCCGGTCCACGACCAGGCCTCCCGATGGATCAGGGCCTGATCAACTAGGCTGTTACTGCTGGCCGCACGCAGTCCGACGTACGAGCCACAGCCCGGCTGATCCGGCACTGACTTTAGGTATCTGTCCAGCTCTCTCTTGAAGGCAGCCAGGGGTTTATTGGCAATTCCCCTAATGCTTGATGGGAGGCTGTTGAACAGTTTTGGGCCCCGGACACTTATGGTGTTTTCTCTTAGTGTACCAATGGCGCCCCTATTTTTTATTGGCGGCATTTTGCATCGCCTGCCCAGTCTTTTACTTTCGTAGGGAGTGATTTCTGTGTGCAGATTTGGGACCATTCCTTCCAAGATTTTCCAAGTGTAGATTATGATATATCTCTCCCTCCTGCGTTCCAACGAGTACAAGTCAAGTGCTTTCAAGCGTTCCCAGTAGTTAAGGTGCTTGACAGAACTTATACGTGCAGTAAAGGATCTCTGTACACTCTCTAGATCTGCGATTTCACCTGCTTTGTATGGAGATGTTAATGTACAGCAGTATTCCAGCCTAGAGAGAACAAGTGATTTGAAAAGGATCATCATGGGCTTGGCATCTCTCGTTTTGAAAGTTCTCATTATCCATCCTATCATTTTCTTTGCACGTGCGATCGTGACACTGTTGTGATCCTTGAAAGTGAGATCCTCAGACATTACTACTCCCAGGTCCCTTACATTATTTTTCCGCTCTATTGTATGGCCGGAGTCAGTAGTATACTCTGTTCTAGTTATTATCTCCTCCAGTTTTCCATAACGGAGTAGTTGGAATTTGTCCTCATTGAACATCATATTGTTTACCGTTGCCCGCTGGAAAACTTTGTTTATATCTTCTTGAAGGTTAACCGCGTCCTCAGCAGATGACAGCCTCATGCAGATCCTAGTATCATCCGCAAAGGATGATACGGTGCTGTGGTGTATATCTCTGTTTATGTCTGATATGAGGATAAGGAATAAGATGGGGGCGAGTACTGTGCCTTGTGGAACAGAGCTCTTCACTATGGCAGCCTCCGATTTAACTCTGTTGACCACTACTCTTTGTGTTCGATTTGTTAGGAAGTTGAAGATCCATCTCCCCACTTTCCCAGTTATTCCTTTAGCACGTATTTTATGGGCTATTACACCATGATCGCATTTGTCAAATGCTTTTGCAAAGTCTGTGTATATTACATCTGCATTCTGATTTTCTTCCAGTGCATCCAGTGATCCAGTGATCCAGTAGTTGTGAGAGGCAGGAGCGACCTGCCCTGAACCCATGTTGCCCTGGATTGTGCAGATTTTGGGAATCCAGGTGATTTGCAATCCTGCTTCTTAGCACTCTTTCAAAGATTTTTATGATGTGGGACGTCAGAGCTATTGGTCTATAGTTCTTAGCTAATGCTTTGCTGCCACCTTTATGGAGCGGGGCTATATCCGTTGTTTTAAGTGACTGTGGAATTTCACCCATGTCCAAGCTCCTCCTCCATAGTGTACTTAGGGCACGCGAGAGGGGTTTCTTGCAGTTCTTAATGAAAACAGAGTTCCACGAGTCTGGGCCCAGGGCTGAGTGCATAGGCATGTTGTCAATGGCTTTTTCGAAATCTATCGGAGTTAGGGTAATGTCGGAAATCTGGCATACATTTATGGAGTTTTGAGGCTCATTCATGAAGAAATCATTTGGGTCGTCGATCCTCAGACCGATTAGTGGTTCACTAAACACAGAGTCGTACTGGGATTTCAATATTTCACTCATTTCCTTGTTGTCATCTGTGTAAGTCCCATCCTGTCTGAGTAAGGGCCCTGAGTAAGGACCCTTAAATTTTTTACAAGTAGCACAGCACCATAAAACACGGAGCACATCACAATGTTCTCAGAACACACAACAATAATAATAATAATAATAATAATAATAATAATATCTATTTACTTCAAATACATGTACAAGTATACACGCCCAGATGACATCAATGACATACTGCCATATAGAAAGCCCCTTATTATGCTGAGCATTTCGGACAAATTAGGTCACTTTTGTCCCAGGATGCGACCCACACCAGTCGATTAACACCCAGGTACCCATTTTAAACTAATAGGTGGACAGGGACAGGGACAGCAGGTGTCTTTTGCAAACCACGTCCCTAGTGTTTTCCAGCCGTACCGGAGGGGATTCGAACCCCGGACCTCAGTGTGTAAGCTTGAGTGCGCTAGCAAAAATCACTCAAAGAATACCTAGGAGTGAGCACAGTGCTCAACTTCTCAGCCCATAAGTGCAGTTCAACTAAATAACTTCCGCAGAAATTGGTGAGTCAAGGATCAGCTTAAAGGAATCTTAACAGAGTCGGTCATGACCGTACATGGAAAAATGTGTCAGGTTTATCTTGGAGCGCACATCACAGCACAACACAACAGAACACAGCACAGCACAACAGAACACAACAGAACACAGCACAGCACAACACAGCACAACAGAACACAGCACAGCACAACAGAACACAGCACAACAGAACACAGCACAGCACAGCACAACAGAACACAACACAGCACAGCACAACAGAACACAACACAGCACAACAGCACAGCACAGCATAGCACAACAGCACAGTACGGAACCTACATCTGACGTGACATAGCAATAACAAAACAGTGGGAACAATCCTTGTCTTCCTGGAGGTTATTCCGGGGATCAGCGCCCCCCTCGGCCCGGTCCACGATCAGGCCTCCCGGTGGATCAGTGCCTGATCAACCAGGCTGTTACTGCTGGCCGCACGTAGACCAACGTACGAACCACAGCCCGGCTGATCCGGCGCCGACTTGAAGTATCTGTCCAGCTCCCTCTTGAAGGCAGCCAGGGGCCTATTGGTAATTACCCTTATGCTTGGTGGAAGGCTGTTGAACGGTGTTGGGCCCCGGACACTTGTGGTTTTCTCTTAGTGTACCAATGGCGCCCCTACTTTTCACTGGGGGTATTTTACATCGCCTGCCCAGTCTTTTACTTTCGTAGGGAGTGATTTCTGTGTGCAGATTCGGGACCATTCCTTCTAGGATTTTCAGTGTCGATTATGATATATATCTCTTGTGTTCCAGCGAGGACAAGTCAAGTGCTTCCAAGCGTTCCCAGTAGTTGAGGTGTTGGATAGAATTTATATGTGCAGTAACGGGTCTCTGTACACTCTCTAGATCTGCAATTTCACTTGCTTTGAACGAAGATGTTAATGTACAGCAGTATTCCAGCCTAGAGAGAACAAGTGATTTGAAAAGGATCATCATTGGCTTGGCATCTCTTGTTTTGAACGTTCCCGTTATCTATCCTATCATTTTCTTTGCAGATGTGATAGTGGCACTGTTGTGATCCTTGAAAGTGAGATCCTCAGACATTATCACTCCCAGGTCCCTCACATTATTTTTCCTCTCTATTGTATGATCCGAGTTTGTAGTATACTCAGTTCTAGCTATTATTCCTTCCAGTTGTCCATAACGGAATAGTTGGAATTTGTCGTCATTGAACATCATATTGTTTTCCGTTGCCCATTGGAAAATTTGGTTTATATCTTCTTGGAGGTTAACCGCGTCCTCAGCAGATGACAGCCTCATGCAGATCCTAGTATTATCCGCAAAGGATGATACGGTGCTGTGATGTATATCTCTATGTCTGATATGAGGATGAGGAACAGGATGGGGGCGAGTACTGTGCCTTGTGGAACAGAACTTTTCACTATGGCAGCCTCCGATTTAACTCTGTTGATCACTACTCTCTGTGTTCGATTTGTTAGAAAGTTGAAGATCCATCTGCCCAGTGTGAAAAGAGACTGGTCTTGCAGCTAAGAGATATGGTCCATGAGGACAGGTTCAGGAATTGAACCTGTCGACATTACAGGACAGAAAATTCAGGGTAGTCTTGATAACGTTTGAAATACTCAAGAGAGCTTGATAAGAGAGAGAGAGGCCAGGGAACGGGTGGTGTTTGAATCCCTGGTGAGCGAATCGTAAAACTCCAGGTCAGCGCTTTGGCTTGTTTATTTTCAATCGTTTTATTACGATTTCTTGAATCACGAAGAGAGACATGGTTAAGTTATCCGAGAGCTCAGTTGAGCACAGCAGAGATGAGTCACAAGGCTGTCCGGAAGTATATCTTGAGTGTGACACTGGTCAGGAAGCGGAATGACCTGGATGAAGTAGTGAAGGCAGGTAGGTTACTTACATGCCCAGGAGGGAGTAAACCAACTAAGAAGGACCAGGAGCTGAGACTCGGCCGTACAAAACAGTGGGGTACACAAACATAAAACACACACTTAGCGCCAGCGCTTCACCGAGCTCATTCACCACACAAAAGACGATAAAACAAAGCAAAACACACACACTAGGAGGGGGGAGGGAGGGTGTGGTAGGGTCAGCCACCACCTGGGAGATGGGTGGGGTAGGGTCAGCCACCACCTGGGAGGAGGATGGGGTAGGGTCAGCCACCACCTGGGAGATGGGTGGGGTAGGGTCAGCCACCACCTGGGAGGAGGATGGGGTAGGGTCAGCCACCACCTGGGAGATGGGTGGGGTAGGGTCAGCCACCACCTGGGAGGAGGATGGGGTAGGGTCAGCCACCACCTGGGAGATGGGTGGGGTAGGGTCAGCCACCACCTGGGAGGAGGATGGGGTAGGGTCAGCCACCACCTGGGAGGAGGATGGGGTAGGGTCAGCCACCACCTGGGAGGAGGATGGGGTAGGGTCAGCCACCACCTGGGAGATGGGTGGGGTAGGGTCAGCCACCACCTGGGAGGAGGATGGGGTAGGGTCAGCCACCACCTGGGAGGAGGATGGGGTAGGGTCAGCCACCACCTGGGAGGAGGATGGGGTAGGGTCAGCCACCACCTGGGAGGAGGATGGGGTAGGGTCAGCCACCACCTGGGAGGAGGGTGGGGTAGGGCCAGCCACCACCTGGGAGGAGGGTGGGGTAGGGCCAGCCACCACCTGGGAGGAGGGTGGGGTAGGGCCAGCCACCACCTGGGAGGAGGGTGGGGTAGGGCCAGCCACCACCTGGGAGGAGGGTGGGGTAGGGCCAGCCACCACCTGGGAGGAGGGTGGGGTAGGGCCAGCCACCCCCTGGGAGGAGGGGGTAAGGCCAGCCACCCCCTGGGAGGAGGGTGGGGTAGGGCCAGCCACCACCTGGGAGGAGGGTGGGGTAGGGCCAGCCACCACCTGGGAGGAGGGTGGGGTAGGGCCAGCCACCATCTGGGAGGAGGGTGGGGTAGGGCCAGCCACCACCTGGGAGGAAGTTGGGGTAGGGTCAGCCAACACCTTGGAGGAGGGAGGGGTAGGGGCAGCCCCCACCTGGGAGGAGGGAGGTGTAGAGGCAACCCCACCTAGGAGGAGGGAGGGGTAAGGGCAACCCCCACCTGGGAGGAGAGAGGGATAGAGGCAACCCCCACCTGGGAAGATGGAGAGGTAGGGGAAGCCCCCACCTTGTAGGAGGGAGGGGTAGGGGCAGCCCCCACCTGGGAGGAAGGACGGGTACTGGCAGCCCCACCTGGGAGGAGGGAGGGGTAGGAGCAACCCTCACCTGGGAGGAGGGAGGGGCAGCTCCCATATAGGTGGAGGGAGGGGCAGCCCCCACTTGATAGGAGGGAGGGGTATGGGCAGCCCCCACCTGGGTGGAGGGAGGGATTCGGGCAGCCCCCCACCTAGGAGGAGGGAGGGGTTGGGGCAGCCCCCACCTTGGAGGAGGGATGGGTAGGTGCAGCCTCCACCTGGGAGGTGGGAGAGTTAGAGGCAGCACCCACATGGGTGGGGGTAGAGGCTGCCCCCACATGGGTGGTGGGAGGGGGTAGAGGCGGCTCCCACATGGTAGGATGGGGGAGGGGTATCCCCCCGTCACGGAGGGAGGAGTGCGCCAACATAGGGGAGTGAGGGATATGACAATGAAAGGAGAGGATAATCTGGGAAGGGGATGACATAGGGGATACCTGCCCTTGCTTCCTCTCAACACTTCACTACGTCAGTTTTTCACGTGGTACACAACGTTAATTTCTCAACGCTTACAGTTTACAAATATTATTTTCTCCATTTTAAGATAGTTTAAATGATTTAGGATGGGTAAATTTAGCTTAGCTTTGCTTGGGCTAGGATAGTTAACCGAACTTCTTAAGTAGCATAAGCTTGTTAAGTAGCATAAGCTTGTTAAGTAGCATAAGCTCCCCCCTTCCCCCCCCCAAAAAAAAATATCTAACAGCAATACGCAAATTTAAAAACCGCCTCGATACGTCTGGCAACGATGTAACCAAGAAAAAAATAGACAACGTTCAGATGTGAACGTTCATCACTGTTGAGGCAACATGTCTGCAGTGTATACACGTTATTCACACAGACACACATATATTTTACTGCCAGGATGTGTTTATATGTTCAACACACACACACACACACACACACACACATACACACACCGTGTACGTTAGGCCCATATTGGAGTATGCGGCACCAGTCTGGAACCCACACCTAGCCAAGCATGTAAAGAAACTAGAGAAAGTGCAAAGGTTTGCAACAAGACTAGTCCCAGAGCTAAGAGGTATGTCCTACGAGGAGAGGTTAAGGGAAATCAACCTGACGACACTGGCGGGCAGGAGAGATAGGAGGGACATGATAACGACATACAAAATACTGAGAGGAATTGACAAGGTGGACAAAGATAGGATGTTCCAGAGATTGGACACAACAACAAGGGGACACAGTTGGAAGTTGAAGACACAGATGAATCACAGGGATGTTAGGAAGTATTTCTTCAGCCACAGAGTAGTCAGGAAGTGGTATTCCACTTCCTGAAGCGATGTAGTGGAGGCAGGATCCATACATAACTTTAAGCAGAGGTATGATAAAGTTCACGGTTCAGGGAGAGTGACCTAGTAGCGACCAGTGAAGAGGCGGGGCCAGGAGCTTGGACTCTACCCCTGCAACCTCAACAAGGTGAGTACAACTAGATGAGTACATACACACACACACACAGGAGGGGCCAGGAGCTTGGACTCGACCCCTGCAACCTCAACTAGGTGAGTACACACGATAGATGGATCACGGGACAGTATCACGACGCTGCAGCAGTAGCAAAAGCAGGAGTCACAATAACAGAAGTAGCAGGAGCAGGAGTAGCAGTAATAGCAGCAGAAGTAGCAGCAGCAGGAGTAGCAGCAGAAACAGGAGTAACAATAGCAGAAGTAGCAGCAGAAGCAGGAGTAACAATAGCAGAAGCAGCAGCAGTAGCAGAAGCAGGAATTGCAGCATCAGAAGCAGGAGTAGCAGCACCAGGAGTAACAATAGCAGAAGTGGCAGAAGTAGGAGTAGAAGCAGCATAAGCAGGAGTAGAAGCAGCAGAAACAGGAGTAACAATAGCAGAAGTAGCAGCAGCAGGAGTATCAGTGGTAACAGCAGGAGTAGCAGCAGTAGCAGTAGTAGCAGCAGGAGTAGCAGTGGTAGCAGCAGGAGTAGCAGCAGCAGCAGGAGTAGCAGTGGTAGCAGCAGGAGTAGCAGTAGCAGCAGAAGTATCAGTGGCAGGAGTAGCAGTAGCAGCAGCAGAAGTAGCAGTAGCAGCAGCAGAAGTAGCAGTATCAGCAGCAGCAGTAGCAGTAGTAGCAGCAGGAGTATCAGTAGCAGCAGCAGGAGTAGCAGTAGCAGCAGCAGGAGTAGCAGTGGTAGCAGCAGGAGTAGCAGTGGTAGCAATAGGAGTAGTAGTAGCAGCAGGAGGAGTTTCAGTAGCAACAGCAGGAGTAACAATAGCAGCAGTAGCAGCAGCGGGAGTAGCAGTAGCAGAAGTAGCAGCAGCAGAAGCAGGAGTAACAGTAGCAGAAGTAGCAGCAGCAAAAGCGGGATTAACACCAGCAGCAGGAGTAGCAGCTGCAACAGAAATAGGAGTAGCACCAGGAGAAGTAGCATGAGCAGTAGCAGCGGAAGGAGTAGCAACACAACAGCAGAAGCACAAGTAGCAGCAGCAGTAACAAGAAAAATGACAGCAGCAATACCAACCATAACATCAATAACAAAAAAGCAGCAGCAACAATAACAAAACGTAGCAACACGAGCAGTAGCAACTACAACAACAACAACAACAACAAAGCAACAACAATAACAACAACAAAGCAGGAACAACAACAGCAGCATTAACAACAGTAACATTAACGAAGCAGCAACGTCAACAGCAGCAGCAGCAGCAACAACAACAACAACAACAGTAAAACAACAACTATAACAAAGCAGTAACAGCAACAAAGCAGCAACATCAACAGCAACAACAACAGTAACAAAAGTAACACCAACAGCAACAACATAAACTAGCTGAAAACTCTACCATCGCTATTAATCAAATTAACAAGTTTGGTGACCTGAGTTGTGCTAGAAGTTAACTTGTCAAGCATCCTGTAAGTTGCATAACTAAGTCATCTTACAGTGACCTTCCCTGCATTACTTCTAACATATCTTGTGAACTACCCCGACCAACACAACCACATCTAATAAATTACACTTCATACCACTTCAGGCTGGATGTATGACTGTATTTCAGGCTGATTGTATGACATAAATTAGTGTGTAGTCTGCTTTTAGACGACTGAAATTTTTATGTATACGGAGGCTGCATAACCCACACAGGTTTAGCGCTTTTTTTGTACTATAATCATTCTTATGCCAAGCTACAGCATGGAAAGGGGTAATTTAAATGAATATCTGAAAAAAATTCTTTCTACTAGGTTTTTGTTTATAACTTAACAACGGCTCATCTGATCGGCTTCAAACTTTCAACACTGATGTGCTGTAGCTAGGAGAAGGTTCCCGTGCAGATGCCCTCTTGTTAATTAATATCATATATAGACCATTCCCGATTTTGGTTTCCAAGTGATAACTTGAAGAAGCCTCTTCTGATCGGCTTCAAATTTGCAACGCTGGTGTAGCCTACTGATAAGACTTTCACTATTTTAGTTTACTGGAAAATTTGTGCCTAAACAAGTTAAACTTACCGGGCATCATTCTTCTCATAAGATGACTGAGTCATTAATGAGTGAAGGTACTCATGCCAGCATCATTCTTCTCATAAGATGACTGAGTCATTAATGAGTGAAGGTACTCATGCCAGCATCATTCTTCTCATAAGATGACCGAGTCATTAATGAGTGAAGGTACTCATGCCAGCCAGAGTACAGATATTTCATAGAAAAAATACTACACTAATATAAAAGTTAAATTGTTTAACGGGCAGTTACATGCTCGACAAGCACTCCGGTGAAGTCACTTTAGTGGTGAAGTCACTTTAGTGGTGAAGTCGCTTTAGTGGAGAAGTCACTTTAGTGGAGAAGTCACTTTAGTGGAGAAGTCACTTTAGTGGAGAAGTCACTTTAGTGGAGAAGTCACTTTAGTGGAGAAGTCACTTTAGTGGAGAAGTCACTTTAGTGGAGAAGTCACTTTAGTGGAGAAGTCACTTTAGTGGAGAAGTCACTTTAGTGGAGAAGTCACTTTAGCGTAGAAGTCACTTTAGTGGAGAAGTCACTTTAGTGGAGAAGTCACTTTAGTGGAGAAGTCATTTTAGCGTAGAAGTCACTTTAGTGGAGAAGTCACTTTAGTGGAGAAGTCACTTTAGTGGAGAAGTCACTTTAGCGTAGAAGTCACTTTAGCGTAGAAGTCACTTTAGCGTAGAAGTCACTTTAGTGCAGAAGTCACTTTAGTGCAGAAGTCACTTTAGTGGAGAAGTCACTTTAGTGGAGAAGTCACTTTAGTGGAGAAGTCACTTTAGCGTAAAGTCACTTTAGCGTAGAAGTCACTTTAGTGCAGAAGTCACTTTAGTGGAGAAGTCGCTTTAGTGCAGAAGTCACTTTAGTGTAGAAGTCAATTTATCGTAGAAGTCACTTTAGTGGAGAAGTCACTTTAGTGGAGAAGTCACTTTAGCGTAGAAGTCACTTTAGTGGAGAAGTCACTTATGCGTAGAAGTCACTTTAGTGCAGAAGTCACTTTAGTGGAGAAGTCGCTTTAGTGCAGAAGTCACTTTAGTGTAGAAGTCAATTTATCGTAGAAGTCACTTTAGTGGAGAAGTCACTTTAGTGGAGAAGTCACTTTAGCGTAGAAGTCACTTTAGTGGAGAAGTCACTTATGCGTAGAAGTCACTTTAGCGGAGAAGTCACTTTAGTGGAGAAGTCACTTTAGTGGAGAAGTCACTTTAGTGGAGAAGTCACTTTAGTGGAGAAGTCACTTTTGCGTAGAAGTTACTTTAGTGGAGAAGTCACTTTAGTGTAGAAGTCACTTTAGTGGAGAAGTCACTTTAGTGGAGAAGTCACTTTAGTGGAGAAGTCACTTTAGCATACAAGTCACTTTAGTGGAGAAGTCACTATAGTGGAGAAGTCACTATAGTGGAGAAGTCACTTTAGCGTAGAAGTCACTTTAGCGTAGAAGTCACTTTAGTGGAGAAGTCACTTTAGTGGAGAAGTCACTTTAGTGGAGAAGTCACTTTAGTGGAGAAGTCACTTTAGCGTAAAAGTCACTTTAGTGGAGAAGTCACTTTAGCGTAGAAGTCACTTTAGTGGAGAAGTCACTTTAGCATAGAAGTCACTTTAGTGGAGAAGTCACTTTAGTGGAGAAGTCACTTTAGTGGAGAAGTCACTTTAGTGTAGAAGTCACTTTAGTGTAGAAGTCACTTTAGTGGAGAAGTCACTTTAGTGGAGAAGTCACTTTAGTGGAGAAGTCACTTTAGTGTACAAGTCACTTTAGTGGAGAAGTCACTTTAGCGTGCAAGTCACTTTAGTGGAGAAGTCACATCAGTGTAGAAGTGACTTCAATCTTTATGGGATAAGTCTTACTCTTACTAACATACACACGAGCACTGAGCACGTACATGCATAGGGGCCCTGAACAGCAGAATGCATGTACCTGTGAAGGTGTCTTCACAAAATACAATTTCAACAACAAGAACATCAACTGGGACCAGGTAAACCATGTCCTAAACGAAACATATTGGGAAGATGTCTTAAATGACATGGATCCAAACCAGTGCCTTGAAAGGATCAACTTCCTGGTAGCCGAAAGGGTCCTAAGAAGCAAGATCACCACCCATCTAGAAACCCATCAGTTACACAACCCAGGGCAACATGGGTTTAGAACAGGTCGCTCCTGTCTGTCTCAACTATTGGATCACTACGACAAGGTCCTAAATGCACTAGAAGACAAAAAGAATGCAGATGTAATATATACCGACTTTGCAAAAGCCTTCGACAAGTGTGACCATGGCGTAATAGCGCACAAAATGCGTGCTAAAGGAATAACAGGAAAAGTCGGTCGATGGATCTATAATTTCCTCACTAACAGAACACAGAGAGTAGTCGTCAACAGAGTAAAGTCCGAGGCAGCTACGGTGAAAAGCTTTGTTCCACAAGGCACAGTACTAGCTCCCATCTTGTTCCTCATCCTCATATCCGACATAGACAAGGATGTCAGCCACAGCACCGTGTCTTCCTTTGCAGATGACACCCGAATCTGCATGACAGTGTCTTCCATTGCAGACACTGCAAGGCTCCAGGCGGACATCAACCAAATCTTTCAGTGGGCTGCAGAAAACAATATGAAGTTCAACGATGAGAAATTTCAATTACTCAGATATGGTAAACATGAGGAAATTAAATCTTCATCAGAGTACAAAACAAATTCTGGCCACAAAATAGAGCGTAACACCAACGTCAAAGACCTGGGAGTGATTATGTCGGAGGATCTCACCTTCAAGGACCATAACATTGTATCAATCGCATCTGCTAGAAAAATGACAGGATGGATAATGAGAACCTTCAAAACTAGGGAGGCCAAGCCCATGATGACACTCTTCAGGTCACTTGTTCTATGTAGGCTGGAATATTGCTGCACTCTAACAGCACCTTTCAAGGCAGGTGAAATTGCCGACCTAGAAAATGTACAGAGAACTTTCACGGCGCGCATAACGGAGATAAAACACCTCAATTACTGGGAGCGCTTGAGGTTTCTAAACCTGTATTCCCTGGAACGCAGGAGGGAGAGATACATGATTATATACACCTGGAAAATCCTAGAGGGACTAGTACCGAACTTGCACACGAAAATCACTCACTACGAAAGCAAAAGACTTGGCAGACGATGCACCATCCCCCCAATGAAAAGCAGGGATGTCACTAGCACGTTAAGAGACCATACAATAAGTGTCAGGGGCCCGAGACTGTTCAACTTCCTCCCAGCACACATAAGGGGGATTACCAACAGACCCCTGGCAGTCTTCAAACTGGCACTGGACAAGCACCTAAAGTCAGTTCCTGATCAGCCGGGCTGTGGCTTGTACGTTGGTTTGCGTGCAGCCAGCAGCAACAGCCTGGTTGATCAGGCGCTGATCCACCAGGAGGCCTGGTCACAGACCGGGCCGCGGGGGCGTTGACCCCCGAAACTCTCTCCAGGTAAACTCCAGGCTAGGCATATTCCCCTAAGAAAGAAGAAGAGCAGGAGTAAACTGGAGAGAAAAAGACGCTCCCTCTACAGAAGACGACGAAGAGTCACTGAGCTCCTGAGGAGTGCTAGAATATCTGATACACGAAAGGAGGCGCTGACCAGGGAAGTGGAAACTATCGAACTTAAGCTAAATGACTCTTACAGGAACCAGGAGAGGCAGGAGGAGCTTAAAGCTATTAGTGAAATTGAAAGAAATTCAAAATATTTCTTTTCATATGCCAAAAACAAGGCAAATACCACATCTAGTATCGGGCCCTTACTCAGACAGGATGGGACTTACACAGATGACAACAAGGAAATGAGTGAAATATTGAAATCCCAGTACGACTCTGTGTTTAGTAAACCACTAATCGGTCTGAGGATCGACGACCCAAATGATTTCTTCATGAATGAGCCTCAAAACTCCATAAATGTATGCCAGATTTCCGACATTACCCTAACTCCGATAGATTTCGAAAAAGCCATTGACAACATGCCTATGCACTCAGCCCCGGGCCCAGACTCGTGGAACTCTGTTTTCATTAAGAACTGCAAGAAACCCCTCTCGCGTGCCCTAAGTACACTATGGAGGAGGAGCTTGGACATGGGTGAAATTCCACAGTCACTTAAAACAATGGATATAGCCCCACTCCATAAAAGTGGCAGCAAAGCATTAGCTAAGAACTATAGACCAATAGCTCTGACGTCCCACATCATAAAAATCTTTGAAAGAGTGCTAAGAAGCAGGATTGCAAATCACCTGGATTCCCAAAATCTGCACAATCCAGGGCAACATGGGTTCAGGGCAGGTCGCTCCTGCCTCTCACAACTACTGGATCACTATGACATGGCCTTGGATGCACTGGAAGAAAATCAGAATGCAGATGTAATATGCACAGACTTTGCAAAAGCATTTGACAAATGCGATCATGGCGTAATAGCCCATAAAATACGTGCTAAAGGAATAACTGGGAAAGTGGGGAGATGGATCTTCAACTTCCTAACAAATCGAACACAAAGAGTAGTGGTCAACAGAGTTAAATCGGAGGCTGCCATAGTGAAGAGCTCTGTTCCACAAGGCACAGTACTCGCCTCCATCTTATTCCTTATCCTCATATCAGACATAAACAGAGATATACACCACAGCACCGTATCATCCTTTGCGGATGATACTAGGATCTGCATGAGGCTGTCATCTGCTGAGGACGCGGTTAACCTCCAAGAAGATATAAACAAAGTTTTCCAGTGGGCAACGGTAAACAATATGATGTTCAATGAGGACAAATTCCAACTACTCCGTTATGGAAAACTGGAGTAGATAATAACTAGAACAGAGTATACTACTGACTCCGGCCATACAATAGAGCGGAAAACTAATGTAAGGGACCTGGGAGTAGTAATGTCTGAGGATCTCACTTTCAAGGATCACAACAGTGCCACGATCACACGTGCAAAGAAAATGATAGGATGGATAATGAGAACTTTCAAAACGAGAGATGCCAAGCCCATGATCCTTTTCAAATCACTTGTTCTCTCTAGGCTGGAATACTGCTGTACATTAACATCTCCATTCAAAGCAGGTGAAATCGCAGATCTAGAGAGTGTACAGAGATCCTTTACTGCACGTATAAGTTCTGTCAAGCACCTTAACTACTGGGAACGCTTGGAAGCACTTGACTTGTACTCGTTGGAACGCAGGAGGGAGAGATATATCATAATCTACACTTGGAAAATCCTGGAAGGAATGGTCCCAAATCTGCACACAGAAATCACTCCCTACGAAAGTAAAAGACTGGGCAGGCGATGCAAAATGCCCCCAATAAAAAGTAGGGGCGCCATTGGTACACTAAGGGAAAACACCATAAGTGTCCGGGGCCCAAAACTGTTCAACAGCCTCCCATCAAGCATTAGGGGAATTGCCAATAAACCCCTGGCTGCCTTCAAGAGAGAGCTGGACAGATACCTAAAGTCAGTGCCGGATCAGCCGGGCTGTGGCTCGTACGTTGGACTGCGTGCGGCCAGCAGTAACAGCCTAGTTGATCAGGCCCTGATCCATCGGGAGGCCTGGTCATGGACCGGGCCGCGGGGGCGTTGATCCCCGGAATAACCTCCAGGTAACCTCCAGGTAACGGCCAGGCAACACGAGCACTGAGCACGGCCAGGCAACACGAGCACTGAGCACGGCCAGGCAACACGAGCACTGAGCACGGCCAGGCAACACGAGCACTGAATACGGCCAGGCAACACGAGCACTGAGCACGGCCAGGCAACACGAGCACTGAGCACAGCCAGGCAACACGAGCACTGAGCACGGCCAGGCAACACGAGCACTGAGCACGGCCAGGCAACACGAGCACTGAGCACGGCCAGGCAACACGAGCACTGAGCACGGCCAGGCAACACGAGCACTGAGCACGGCCAGGCAACACGAGCACTGAGCACGGCCAGGCAACACGAGCACTGAGCACGGCCAGGCAACACGAGCACTGAGCACGGCCAGGCAACATTACATTACGTAAATTTCTTCACGACCTAAACCGTTGAGTCATGTATTTTTAATTTTTAATTACCGTAATTTAGACTGCTGTTATCTATGTTTATTATCCCTCAATAACGAAAAATGTAGAAATGGAAGAACGGACATCAGGCAGCGGGGAAGAACGGACATCAGGCAGCGGGGAAGAACGGACATCAGGCAGCGGGGAGAACGGACATCAGGCAGCGGGGGAGAACGGACATCAGGCAGCGGGGAAGAACGGACATCAGGCAGCGGGGAAGAACGGACATCAGGCAGCGGGGAGAACGGACATCAGGCAGCGGGGGAGAACGGACATCAGGCAGCGGGGAAGAACGGACATCAGGCAGCGGGGAAGAACGGACATCAGGCAGCGGGGAGAACGGACATCAGGCAGCGGGGGAGAACGGACATCAGGCAGCGGGGAAGAACGGACATCAGGCAGAAGGGAGAACGGGCATCAGGCAGCGGGGAAGAACGGACATCAGGCAGCGGGGAGAACGGACATCAGGCAGCGGGGAGAACGGACATCAGGCAGTGGGAAAGAACGGACATCAGGCAGCTGGGAAGAACGGACATCAGGCAGTGGGGAAGAACGGACATCAGGCAGGGGGGGGAGAACGGGCATCAGGCAGTGGGGAAGAACGGACATCAGGCAGCGGGGAAGAACGGACATCAGGCAGTGGGGAAGAACGGACATCAGGCAGCGGGGAAGAACGGACATCAGGCAGCGGGGAAGAACGGACATCAGGCAGCGGGGAAGAACGGACATCAGACAGCGGGGAAGAACGGACATCAGGCAGCGGGGAAGAACGGACATCAGGCAGCGGGGAAGAACGGACATCAGGCAGTGGGGAAGAACGGACATCAGGCAGCGGGGAGAACGGACATCAGGCAGTGGGAAAGAACGGACATCAGGCAGCTGGGAAGAACGGACATCAGGCAGCTGGGAAGAATGGACATCAGGCAGTGGGGAAGAACGGACATAAGGCAGCGGGGGGAGAACGGGCATCAGGCAATGGGGAAGAACGGACATCAGGCAGCGGGGAAGAACGGACATCAGGCAGTGGGGAAGAACGGACATCAGGCAGCGGGGAAGAACGGACATCAGGCAGCGGGGAAGAACGGACATCAGGCAGCGGGGAAGAACGGATATCAGGCAGCGGGGAAGAACGGACATCAGGCAGCGGGGAAGAACGGACATCAGGCAGCGAGGAAGAACGGACATCAGGCAGTGGGGAAGAACGGACATCAGGCAGTGGGGAAGAACGGACATCAGGCAGCGGGGAAGAACGGACATCAGGCAGCGGGGAAGAACGGACATCAGGCAGCGGGGAAGAACGGACATGAGGCAGCTCAGAAAAACTCACTGTCGTCTCTCAAATAGAAAACACACATTTGTTATTTCCGGAAGAGAACGGGCTGGGCAGAGAGTGCCACTTCAGATGTTGCCTGAATGAGACGCTTGTATCAGAAAGGAAACATAATGAATTATTCTACCCTTCAATAGTGCTTCGTTGGCTTGTCTTAATGGTGTGCCAAGAGACGTCCTTGAAGCATCTGTCAGGGAAGCTGTGAAAACAGGCTTGAGTTATGAATGAGAGTGGAGCACACCTTCCATGGCCCAGGAATCTTGCTACAGTCATCTCTTTAACATTCGTTTCTGATATAACCTAACTGAGAGTATCTGCAGTGTGCGGTTACCCTCTGCTATGTGAGAGTTAGATATGCCAACGAAAATTAACTATGTTTTCCTGTTATATTCCATCAGACAAGATAACTTGCCTGCGTGAACTGAAGACTTCAGTAGCACGAGGATAACGTCAATTATTCCCATATTGGTTATGTAGCTAAGGCAGAAGACTGTGTTATAATTATTAACCTCGGTGGGTTAATAACCCAAGATTAGATTTTGCCGCAGAAGTGGCTAGTTTATTGTGCACTCCATATCCATCCTGTGGACGGTGGCCCAAGAGCATATACCTGGTTACCTGGAGGTCATTCCAGGGATCAACGCCCCCGCGGCCCGGTCCATGACCAGGCCTCCCGGTGTATCAGGGCCTGATCAACCAGGCTGTTACTGCACAAAAGGCCTAGGAACTAGGTCTCATAAGGGTTTACAGGAGTACATCTGGATTTATATATCCAGTTCACTTTTCTGTTACAAGCAAATTTTGGAAATTTGCTGAACTTGGCTGGTATCTTATTTTCATTAATAAGATAACTTACCCGGTTCACGCCAAGATACAACCTACAACAGTGGACTGACTTCTACGTGTCTGTCTACTGTTAGATAAACAGTAGCAATATGAATTAATGAACTTGTTCATAGCACAGGATTGAACCCTGATCTTTCGTTCCACCAAAGCTGAAGCTACTATCGCGTGAACATTACTATGGTAAAATAAGTGGAGTTTAACTGGAGTCGCTTCCGGAGGTCACCGCCTCCACGGCCCGGTCCCAGTCCAGGCCTCCTGATTGCTGGTCTGATTGATCAAAGTATTAATGCTCGCCTCCCTAAGTCCAACACATGCGCTACAACCCATCTGATTAGGAACTGTTTTTAGGAATCTATCGAGCTTCCTCTTCAAGACAACTAGGGGGTTTATTGGTACTCCCACTTATGCATAAAGGGAGGGTACAGTACAGTTCTAAGGGCTTCAAGAGCTCCCAGCAAGCCAGATACTTAAATGAGTTTATACGAGCTTTAAAGATTCTCTGCCTTGAAGGGGCCGTTAGTACACAGCAATACTCCAGCCTAGAGACAACGAGTGACCTGAAGAGTATCATCATTGGTTTGGTATCCCTTGTTCTCAAGGTTCTAGTTATTCAATCCATCATTTTCTTGCAGCTGCGATAATAACATTGTCGTGCTTCTTGAACGTGATATGTGACATTATAACTCCCAAGTCTCTCACGTTTGACTTACATTCCGTTGTGTAATTTGATTTTATATTATACTCCCATCTTGTTTTTAATAATAATAATAATAATAATAATAATAATAATAATAATAATAATCATTTCTACAAGTACAAGGTATACAGGCCTAGCTGACATCAATGAAATACTACTATATAGAAAGCCCCTTGTTATGCTGAGCATTTTGAGCAAATTAGGTTAATTTTGTCCGAGGATACGACTGACACCAAGGTACCTATTTTACTGATGGGCGAACAATGACAACCGGTGTAAGGAAACACGCCGAATGTTTCTACCCTTGCCAGGAATCAAACCCGGACCCTCAGCGTGTGAAGCGAGAGCGTTTGCCACCAGGCCACAGGCCACCGTACTATAATATGAAAGGGAAGAGGGGATGAGTTGGATAGGCAGAAAGTAACACCTATCCATTTTAACTGATTAGTTAGGGAAGGATTGACATCCAGGGAATATATTGGTGTGGGAAAGGGATGGGGGAGGGTAGAGGTGAGGGAAGATCGGGGAGGGGAATGGTGGGGTGATGGAAGGATGGGGCTGGGGAAGTGGCCTGGAGAGATGGGTGGTTAGATGTGGGAAGGGGCAGAGAGGGGTGTGCTGGAGGGGATGGTCGCTGGCTGGGGGTGGGGGCTCCTGCTGACGAGGTGGGGGTGCCAGCCTGCGTACTAATACCAACAACAAAAACTTCAGCAGCTTCAGAGAGAGAGAGAGAGAGAGAGAGGGATGGATGGCAGAGAGAGAGGGTGTGAAGTGAGAGGTGGGGAGTGAGAGGGGGACAGTGGGTGGAAGATGGGATAAGAGGGTGAGGAAGGGAAGAGGATGGGTGAAAAAGGGGGAGGAAGGAATGGAGAAAAGGGGAGGGAAGGGATGAGATGAGGAAAAAGAAAGAGATGGAATGGAAATGTGCGACGGGAGGGAAAGAGATGAGATGGACGGAAAAGAAATTATGAAACGTATGGGAGAGAAGGAAGGCGATGAAAGGGTAATAAGGAGACGTCAACATCACCAGCCGCAGGTAACGTAAGGAGGCCTGAGTTGGTAGCGGAAGGGGGAGGGGGGGGATATAACCTCCGAGAACTTCCTTCAGACATCTTCAAGGGACAAGAGGAGGATTGTAGTTTATTACTACACTTCTCCCCCAGGATGCTACCCACAACACCCAACTAACTCTTATATAGCTATTTATTGCTTAAGAACAGGGGCAGCAGATAATAGATTTACTTGTGACCTGTTTCGGGAATTTTTCAACTCAGCCCGGGCCTGGGCTAGGCCTCCCTATTGGCGGCATGGTCAACCAGGCTGTTGCTGTTGGCGGCTACAGCCTGGTTGATCTGGCTAGCCGCGCTGGTATAGATCCAGTGTCCTCTTGAAAACTTCTACACATGTTCCAGCAATATTTATGATATATGCTGGTAGCAGGTTGAAAAATCTAGATGCACTGATGTTGATACAGTGTTCTCGTATTGTACCCATGGCTACCCTGCTTTTTACTAGGCCTATTTTACACGTCCATCTCTCACTTCGTTGTTATGATAGTGCGCAGATTTGGGACAAGGTCCTCAGTATCATTCATGTGTATGTTTCTCGCTTTCTCTCCAAAGACAATATTTCTAGTGCTCAGAGACTGTCCATTCGTCTCACACCCGCTTCTGATCGAACCCGGGTCCTTTAGGTTGTGATCCGGGAGTATCACTGGCCTACAAGGGAAACGACTGGAAGGGGGGGAGGGAAAAGAAGGAATGGGAGAGGGGAGGGGAGAGAAAGGAAGGAACGAGAGGGGAGGGGAGAGGGAAGGAGGAACGGGAAGAGAAGGTAGGGGTGGGGGGAGGGAAAGGAGGGATCGGGAGAGGGAGGGGGAGAGAAAGGAAGGAACCGGAAGAGAAGGGAGGGGAGGGCAAGGAACGGGAGGAGGGGGAGAAAAAGGAAGGACCGGGAAGAGAAGAGAGGGGAAGGGTGGGAAAAGAAGGAAGGGATGGGAAGAGAAGGGAAGGGAGGGAAAGGAAGGAATGATTAAGCCATAGGATTACCAGCAGACCCCTGGCAGTCTTCAAGCTGGCACTGGACAAGCACCTAAAGTCGGTTCCTGATCAGCCGGGCTGTGGCTCGTACGTTGGTTTGCGTGCAGCCAGCAGTAACAGCCTGGTTGATCAGGCTCTGATCCACCAGGAGGCCTGGTCACAGACCTGGCCGCGGGGGCGTTGACCCCCGGAACTCTCTCCAGGTAACTCCAGGTAGGAGAATAGAGGGAAGTAGGGACAAATGAAGGGTTGGTATGGCGAGGGACAGGAGAGAGTAGGTTGGAATGTGCATGGAAGTTATCTAGGGGGTTATTATTATTATTATTATTATTATTATTATTATCATCATCATCATCATCATCATCATCATCATCATCAAGGAGCGCTAATCCCATAGGGATTATACAGCGCCTGTGGGGGGTATGGAAGGTATTCAGACTCAGTTCAGGGAACTGGAGCATAGATCCAATTCCCTAGATCAAGAGCCCCTCACCAGCATCAAGGAACCTCCCTTGAGAGGTTCTGGGGGGAGGGAGGGAAGGAGGAACGATAGGTAAGTATTAGCATGGGAAGGAGGGACGGAGGATAGATATCTGGGAGGGAGGTAGGGTAGAGTTGTGGATGGGAGTGATGGAGGGTAGGCACGTGAAGGTGGGTGGGATGTAGGGTGGGGATGGAGGGTGGGATGGAGTCTGGGTGTGGTAAGGGAGGTAGATGGAGTTAGTGTTCACACTCTCCACCATCACCACCACTGCTGCTCTTGTATAACCATCACCAACAACTGTGGCTCAACACTGTTCAAAACACAAAGGTATTTCTGTGTACATGTTCCGAACATTATACGAACAAGTTAAACCCAATAAAATACACAAGGGAGAGATTACATTTAAAACACAACAGAGGGGCGGTCGGACACGGTCTTCTGTGGGTTACTATGTGCTTAATTTGTGACTATTTACACTGTCGGCATTATTACACAAGCACAGCAGGTGACAGTTCGTGGGTACTAAAACACGGAGGTTTTAAAACTTGAGAACGTAAAAATATAATTCAGTTACTGGGTTGGGGTAGATCTAAAACATAATAAGAAATGGGGAAATGCTGTGGTTGTGGTCCTGGGGGGGGGGGAAGATCACTGTATCCGGATCTCCCGATGTGACACTGGCTCGGTCTTCAGTAATTTTACTTTTGCGTGTTAAAATACAACTATTAACAATGGTATGTGCTGTAAGAATGTAAACGAACGCTGGAAAAGAGAGTATTAAAGTTTATGGTATAACTGACTCATTTAATACAATGTATAAATCCTGCCATCAGAAACTACTGTAACAGAGTATTTAATAGGGACGAAATATGATAAGGTGCTGAACCAACGTTTAAATTTTCTCTGAAAAGTTTCTGGCTGCCATCGTGTCAATATTTCTTTAGACAACTTATTTTTGAGTCTTGTTTGTCAAGGTTTAAAGGGCCAGAGAGGTGAAATAAGACGACTCTGGCAAGTTTTTATCTTATCTGAAAGGTTGTTGAGAGCAGAGAGCAGGAGGTTAACACAGCACCTGTGATGGCAACACTCTGCAGTGCCATATGAGGATTAATGTTTTTTTGATACTATTTACGAGAAAGAGCTGGTTAATCTGTCAACTCTTTTAACTTTCTTATCTTTTCTTATTTTAACTGTTCTGAATACTTGTTTTTCTTCTTTGATGCTAGGAAGCTAGACGCCAGCCAGGCCATTTATGATATGTGGGTCACTTAGCAACAGGCGACAGGAGCTGTGACTCGACCCCTGCAACCACATATAGGCGAGTACCTTAGACTTACCTGTGACCGGTTTCAAGAGGTTTTCTATTCTTGCATCCCGTCCTGAAGACGCTCTTCTCTGACAACTTTTCTGATCAGCCAAGTTATTGCTACCCGCAACCCCAAGGTCAATCTAGTTATCACAAGTTAACTATTATTTACTTTCTGGAAGAACTTTTGCAATGAAAACATAAGAACATAAGAAAGGAGGAACACTGCAGGAGGCCTGCTGGCCCATACTAGGCAGGTCCTTTACAATTCATCCCACTAACAAAACATTTGCCCAATTTTCAATGCCACCCAAGAAATAAGCTCTGATGTGAAAGTCCCACTCAAATCCAACCCCTCCCACTCATGTACTTATCCAACCTAGATTTGAAACTACCCAAAGTCCCAGCCTCAATAACCCAACTAGGTAGACTGTTCCACTCATCAACTACCCTATTTCCAAACCAATACTTTCCTATGTCCTTTCTAAATCTAAACTTATCTAATTTAAATCCATTACTGCGGGTTCTCTCTTGGAGAGACATCCTCAAGACCTTATTAATATCCCCTTTATTAATACCTATCTTCCACTTATACACTTCGATCAGGTCTCCCCTCATTCTTCGTCTAACAAGTGAATGTAACTTAAGAGTCTTCAATCTTTCTTCATAAGGAAGATTTCTAATGCTATGTATTAATTTAGTCATCCTACGCTGAATATTTTCTAACGAATTTATGTCCATTTTGTAATACGGAGACCAGAACTGAGCTGCATAATCTAGGTGAGGCCTTACTAATGATGTATAAAGCTGCAGTATGACCTCTGGACTTCTGTTGCTTACACTTCTTGATATAAATCCCAGTAATCTATTTGCCTTATTACGTACGCTTAGGCATTGCTGTCTTGGTTTAAGGTTGCTGCTCACCATAACCCCCAAGTCCTTTATGGTGAGCAGCAACCTTAAACCAAATTCTTTATTTCTCTTGAAACAAACATAGAGATGACAGTTGATGATGGGTTTTTTAGTCCGTTTAGTTACAATTTTAATGCTGTGATGAATAGTTTGAAAAACCGACAAGTTGAAGGTTGAGACACTTATGCTGCATAAGTGTCTCAATCTTCAATTTTAATGCTATTACAATTGTACGTTAAAAAAAAAAAGTTACTTATTAAGCAAAGCATTTCTTGAGGACTAACTTTCTTCCTTAATTCTTTTATCCGATTTCAGAAGGTTGAAGTCTGGTGAACAATGGTATTGACACTTGTCTAATGTGATTATTGTCTCCCTATTTTTTTTAGTGTGAAAGCTATATCTCTCGTCTCTTTTCCAGAGATTATATTTAAAATGTTTAGAGGCAATCCTGGAAGATTACAAACATTAGTGTAGCTGTGCATTAATGGTGTCTGTGGCATCCATACAGGACACAGCGAGCTTCCAAATTAATATAATATCAACCAAGTCTTCCAATGGGCTGCGGACTCCATGATGTTCTATGAAAACAAGTTTCAGTTATTACGTTAGGGAACAACGGAGAAAATAAAAACAATTTAGGAGTACTAGACAAAGTCAAGTCCCTCAACAGAACGTAACTCAGATGTGAGAGACCTGATCAGGTCTCACGCTCAAGGAACACAACACTGTTATTATCGCATAACTAGAACTTCCAAAACAAGAGATGTAAAGCCAGTGATGACACTATAGGTCACTCATTATCTCAAGTCTATGTCATTGCTATATATATTAATGACGCCTTTTAAGGCAGGAGAAATTGCAAAACTGGAGAATGTAGAGAACCTTCACAACTCTGTCAAGTTCCTGAATTACTGTGAGTGCTTAAGTTTCTTCAGCTGTATTCCTTAGAACGTAGGCAAGAAAGATATATCATAATGTACACCTGGAGTGGTACCAAACATGCACACCGAAATCATTACATATGAAAACAAGAGGCAGGTAAAAGGATGAAAGGCAGGGAGCGATGAGTACCAAGACTCGATGAGTACCAAGACTCGTTAACACCCTATATGCGTAAAGGGAATTACCAACAAACTTCTAGATGTCTTCAAGAGGGAATGTGATAAGTTCCTCAGGTCATTTCCTGATCAGCCGGGCTGTCGTGCATACATTGGACTACGGGCAGCGGGCATCAGCAGCCTGTTCGATCAGACTAGCAACCAGGAGACCTGATCTGGGACAGGTTACCTGGAGGTTATTCCGGGGATCAACGCCCCCGCGGCCCGGTCCATGACCAGGCCTCCCGATGGATCAGGGCCTGATCAACTAGGCTGTTACTGCTGGCCGCACGCAGTCCAACGTACGAGCCACAGCCCGGCTGATCCGGCACTGACTTTAGGTATCTGTCCAGCTCTCTCTTGAAGGCAGCCAGGGGTTTATTGGCAATTCCCCTAATGCTTGATGGGAGGCTGTTGAACAGTTTTGGGCCCCGGACACTTATGGTGTTTTCCCTTAGTGTACCAATGGCGCCCCTACTTTTTATTGGGGGCATTTTGCATCGCCTGCCCAGTCTTTTACTTTCGTAGGGAGTGATTTCTGTGTGCAGATTTGGGACCATTCCTTCCAAGATTTTCCAAGTGTAGATTATGATATATCTCTCCCTCCTGCGTTCCAACGAGTACAAGTCAAGTGCTTCCAAGCGTTCCCAGTAGTTAAGGTGCTTGACAGAACTTATACGTGCAGTAAAGGATCTCTGTACACTCTCCAGATCTGCGATTTCACCTGCTTTGAATGGAGATGTTAATGTACAGCAGTATTCCAGCCTAGAGAGAACAAGTGATTTGAAAAGGATCATCATGGGCTTGGCATCATTCGTTTTGAAAGTTCTCATTATCCATCCTATCATTTTCTTTGCACGTGCGATCGTGGCACTGTTGTGATCCTTGAAAGTGAGATCCTCAGACATTACTACTCCCAGGTCCCTTACATTATTTTTCCGCTCTATTGTATGGCCGGTCAGTAGTATACTCTGTTCTAGTTATTATCTCCTCCAGTTTTCCATAACGGAGTAGTTGGAATTTGTCCTCATTGAACATCATATTGTTTACCGTTGCCCACTGGAAAACTTTGTTTATATCTTCTTGGAGGTTAACCGCGTCCTCAGCAGATGACAGCCTCATGCAGATCCTAGTATCATCCGCAAAGGATGATACGGTGCTGTGGTGTATATCTCTGTTTATGTCTGATATGAGGATAAGGAATAAGTTGGGGGCGAGTACTGTGCCTTGTGGAACAGAGCTCTTCACTATGGCAGCCTCCGATTTAACTCTGTTGACCACTACTCTTTGTGTTCGATTTGTTAGGAAGTTGAAGATCCATCTCCCCACTTTCCCAGTTATTCCTTTAGCACGTATTTTATGGGCTATTATGCCATGATCGCATTTGTCAAATGCTTTTGCAAAGTCTGTGTATATTACATCTGCATTCTGATTTTCTTCCAGTGCATCCAAGGCCATGTCATAGTGATCCAGTAGTTGTGAGAGGCAGGAGCGACCTGCCCTGAACCCATGTTGCCCTGGATTGTGCAGATTTTGGGAATCCAGGTGATTTGCAATCCTGCTTCTTAGCACTCTTTCAAAGATTTTTATGATGTGGGACGTCAAGAGCTATTGGTCTATAGTTCTTAGCTAATGCTTTGCTGCCACCTTTATGGAGTGGGGCTATATCCATTGTTTTAAGTGACTGTGGAATTTCACCCAGGGCCTAGGGATTGTGAATTACGGAAGCAACCACAGGTATATTTTGGAATTTCACCGTTTGATATGTCTTGAGAGCAGCTGTGAACATAAGCAGTGTTCCAAACCAGCGTCCTTTATGTATGGGTGGGGGCGCCTTGATGCTGGTGAATACTTTTTCGTCTAAGGAACTAAGCAACCCTTACCTCTCTTGGATCAAGGCAGATTACTTCTCATTTTCCAGGCAATGTATGTCCCCGAGGGTTTAGTGTTTCACCATGTATGTGCAGTGATAAAAATAATTGAACGAGAAAATATAGGTGATTAACTGAAGTTTATATCATTTTTGCTACAGTTCTTGTTATGAAGGTTCTCAGAGACGGCCCATTTATCCTCACGCTTTTGAATATATTTGTTTTATTGTGCTGTTATATGTTATAACAAAATAACAGGGCTATATATATATATTTTGCACCTTAAACAAACATCATCTAAACCTATAAGAATAATAAAAATATTTTCGTTCCAAAAAGTTTATAACCAATGTTGCAAAATCGTAAATGCTGCTAGTATATAAGTATTTTCCCAACACAAAAACAAATAAAAAATCGATGAAGAATGCAACAGTCCTCTTACCCTAATAAAAATGAACGTAACCCCCCTCATTTAAACTTTTAAATTCTGATAGTTATGTAACTCTACAGTCACCATTATATTGTTGTAACCTGCTCTGATCATCATAGAATAACCTAGCCAAAATTAATATAATGTTGCGACCCCCTGCTTATGAAAATAACTAAATTTATAAAATGTAAACAAAACACAAAATTTGGTAGCCTAGCTGCTTAAAAACTAATGTATTTAAATACTCTTTATAAACATATGCAACTATTTAAATCCTATATATTTTATCAATAATATTATAATAAATAAATAATATACACCTAAGGTACTTTACACTGGCACCAGGACCGTTCTAATAGACTTGTTTCTGTTTGCAACCTACTGGCTCATCACAGGCTGGTTGATCGGTACTTAGATGACCAGTTCCCTTCGTTACAGGTACTTAGTTTAACTATGGCTGCGAGTCAACAAATGGTAGAAAAAGACACGTAAACGAAGACCTTTTATTGTTAAGGTCTTTTGTAGGTAAAACATTGTAACAATAAAAGGTCTGCTATTGGTGTACGTGGGTTTTCCTACCACTGCCCCGTAGGTCAGTGGTACGGCGTTACCTTCACACCAGAAAAGGTCGTATTTTTTGTATTTAGAAAATTTGGATATATTAGCAGTGTGTTGGTGTTCTATTCTACACGACTATTACAAAGTGGGAACAAAAGCTATTTTCCTCTTATATTCCATCACACGCAAGAACATAATATTGAGGGAACACCGCTGTAGGCCTACTGGCCCATGCTGGGAGGGTTCAACTCTTACGCCCAGTCATGTTTCAGTTCAGCTTATATTTAATGTAGCCCAGAGTTCTTGTCTCAGTGACGCTACCTGGGAATCTGTTTTCACACAGGATGGGTCATATGCATAGTGTTGAAATTAGTCATCCTCTACTGGGATACTTCAGTAGGGCAATAAGGTTATCATTAACTATTCCATAATTAAAAATTCATCGGCTAGGGGAGCTTCAAAAGGGATCCGAGTTCAGTTATGGGCGGGGTGAGTAACCCAGGCAAGTCTCCTAACACCACTGTTTGACTTACTTTGATTATCCTGAGTTATTAATTAATCCTCCGAGGTAATAAATAAGAACTAGCTGGGTTTTGAATTTTGCACTTATCTTGAGGTCTTGTCATTTCGAAATACATCATCATTGAACATCGTACTGTTTTAAGTGTTCAGTGTAAAATTTTGTTGAGGCCTGGTCTCAGACCGGGCCGCGGGGGCGTTGACCTCCGAAACCCTCTCCAGGTAAACTCCAGGTAATGTGTATAAGCTTTCAGTATCTTTTACCGAGGTAACTTTCATTCTTATTGCATGCATGTTTTTTCTTTGTTTATAACTGCAGCCAAGGCCACGTGTTGTTCCTCAACCTATAATGAGAAGCACGTCACATTAACATTTGTATTCCGTTTAATTTTTCTATTACACATTGTAAATGTGATTGGTGTCATGGGGTGCGGGAGTTATTTCTTGAGTAGCTTTAGGTAGATGTCGTTTTGATAAGGACCTGCCTCGTATGGGCCAGTAGGCCTTCTGCAGTGTTCCTACATTCTTATGTTCTTATGTTCTTAAATGTGTTGAAGAAGATGCTAAGAAGGTAAATATTAATTTTATGGGAGACATGAACTCTACAGTCAAGATGTACATAGCATAAGAATAAGAAGCTCCTGCTTATCACAAGTACTAAACCAAACATCATTATTTTTGGTGATGTTAACAGTCTCTCAGGAGTTGATCAGCATGTGCCAAGACAATGTTTGGAAACAGTAATTAAACTGTGTATGATACTGATTGCTTCCGTCTCACTAGTGTCTGCCTCTTTGCGCCCACAGTGTTTACACAATTTCCCATCACCGGTTTACGATAGGAAATTTTGTGCTGTAGGTTTATAATGAATGTCTATCTACCTAGACCTAGAGGGTGTTCTGGGTGTCAACGCGCCTGCGGCCTGGCCCATGACCAGGCCTCACGGCGAATCAGGGCCTGATCGACCAGGCTGTTACTGCTGGCCGCATGCAGTTCAACATACGAACCACAGCTTGCAAGACAGCTAGAGGTTTGTTGGTGATCCCCCCTGTATATGCTGGGAGGCTTGTTGATGGGCACTTGGCACTCCCCCTCTTTTTTGTGTATGTGGTGTATGGTGTGTATGGGGGTGTGAGGAGTGTGTGTGTGTGTGTGTGTGTGTGTGTGTGTGTGTGTGTATGCATGTGTGTGTATGTGTGTAGGTGCGTGCGTGCGTGCGCGCGTTCTGATGATTGTACAGCTCCTAACTGTGTTGATCAATCACCAATAGGACATAATACTTGAAATAAATTGGTGCCAATTAGTGGCAGTAATGTTTACCCCCTCAGCTGTACAGCAGCACACAGCCTACGTCAGCACCAGCTGATCTTGTCTGGTCTTAGACATGTAACACACTTCTAGTGAGAGACACTCATGCATGTATGGGTGGTTGTTATATCCCCCGGTTTATTATAACCAATGCTGTGTGATGAAGGTGTGGTAATAATTACTGTCTATTCCACCAGCTGTCATACTGATGCTAAATCCCGCGTGTACCTCTCATCCACTGTGATTCATATTACCGTAACACTCCAAGCTATGCAAGTGATCTTCCAGTGACCACTTCAGTCCCTTCTTGAATAGTGATCTCACGAGTGTGTCGTACTGACTCAATTTTTGGCTGTCAAAAGGAGGCGCTAACCTCCTGAAAAATGTTAGCTAGAGTAGGGGTCAGACACCTTGTTCAGGGCCCACACCACACCTGTCTATATCCACATTTGTTATTTAATTGTGAGTTCAGGTGTTTATATCACATCTGTCCGAGCGGTGCCACGTTTATCATCATTGAGCCTTGTTACACAGGCTATTTTTACTTACTAGGTATCCTCGAAGGAGGACCTTTGAGAGGTTGCCTGATATTTTTACTTCCTCTATTTGATTTTATTTTGCTCGTAACTCGAGTACGCCTCATCCAGTCGGCTTATAATTTTCAATTGTATAACGTAATGAGTACCAGTGTCTTGGAACAATTGGTATATTCATGTGCCTTATGACCAGATTTGTTGAACACATTCCCATCATCCAGGAATGGCTCAGATAACTTCCAAAATCTTCAATGATGGAGCTTCAAACGTTAACAAAAGATGTCAAAAATTTCAACAACGGCGGAGTGTGTAAAATGGTGTGAAATTTTTATTCTTGTTAAATCACGTTAAATAATTTTTCAATTTACCACTTCTGAACGACTTCAATGTTTAATGGCTGATGCATCTAAGGTCAGGATAATACCTATTAAGTTTCGTTTACATGCAGGAAAATTTGGTTGTTGCACGCATTGGAATGTGTGCAGCAGTAACCAGTAACCAGTTCTAGCATGTGTCAGTCGTGGAGGCTGGACAGTAACCAGTTCTACCATGTGTCAGTCATGGAGGCTGGACAGTAACCAGTTCTACCATGTGTCAGTCATGGAGGCTGGACAGTAACCAGTTCTACCATGTGTCAGTCATGGAGGCTGGACAGTAACCAGTTCTACCATGTGTCAGTCATGGAGGCTGGACAGTAACCAGTTCTACCATGTGTCAGTCATGGAGGCTGGACAGTAACCAGTTCTACCATGTGTCAGTCATGGAGGCTGGACAGTAACCAGTTCTACCATGTGTCAGTCATGGAGGCTGGACAGTAACCAGTTCTACCATGTGTCAGTCATGGAGGCTGGACAGTAACCAGTTCTACCATGTGTCAGTCATGGAGGCTGGACAGTAACCAGTTCTACCATGTGTCAGTCATGGAGGCTGGACAGTAACCAGTTCTACCATGTGTCAGTCATGGAGGCTAGACAGTAACCAGTTCTACCATGTGTCAGTCATGGAGGCTGGACAGTAACCAGTTCTACCATGTGTCAGTCATGGAGGCTGGACAGTAACCAGTTCTACCATGTGTCAGTCATGGAGGCTGGACAGTAACCAGTTCTACCATGTGTCAGTCATGGAGGCTGGACAGTAACCAGTTCTACCATGTGTCAGTCATGGAGGCTGGACAGTAACCAGTTCTACCATGTGTCAGTCATGGAGGCTGGACAGTAACCAGTTCTACCATGTGTCAGTCGTGGAGGCTGGACAGTAACCAGTTCTACCATGTGTCAGTCGTGGAGGCTGGACAGTAGCCAGTTCTACCATGTGTCAGTCGTGGAGGCTGGACAGTAACCAGTTCTACCATGTGTCAGTCATGGAGGCTGGACAGTAACCAGTTCTACCATGTGTCAGTCATGGAGGCTGGACAGTAACCAGTTCTACCATGTGTCAGTCATGGAGGCTGGACAGTAACCAGTTCTACCATGTGTCAGTCATGGAGGCTGGACAGTAACCAGTTCTACCATGTGTCAGTCATGGAGGCTGGACAGTAACCAGTTCTACAATGTGTCAGTCATGGAGGCTGGACAGTAACCAGTTCTACCATGTGTGTACAGTTCTACCATGTGTCAATCATGGAGGCTGGACAGTAACCAGTTCTACCATGTGTCAGTCATGGAGGCTGGACTGTAACCAGTTCTACCATGTGTCAGTCATGGAGGCTGGACAGTAACCAGTTCTACCATGTGTCAGTCATGGAGGCTGGACAGTAACCAGTTCTACAATGTGTCAGTCATGGAGGCTGGACAGTAACCAGTTCTACCATGTGTGTACAGTTCTACCATGTGTCAATCATGGAGGCTGGACAGTAACCAGTTCTACCATGTGTCAGTCGTGGAGGCTGGACAGTAACCAGTTCTACCATGTGTCAGTCATGGAGGCTGGACAGTAACCAGTTCTACCATGTGTCAGTCATGGAGGCTGGACAGTAACCAGTTCTATCATGTGTCAGTCATGGAGGCTGGACAGTAACCAGTTCTACCATGTGTCAGTCATGGAGGCTGGACAGTAACCAGTTCTACCATGTGTCAGTCATGGAGGCTGGACAGTAACCAGTTCTACCATGTGTCAGTCATGGAGGCTGGACAGTAACCAGTTCTACCATGTGTCAGTCATGGAGGCTGGACAGTAACCAGTTCTACCATGTGTCAGTCATGGAGGCTGGACAGTAACCAGTTCTACCATGTGTCAGTCATGGAGGCTGGACAGTAACCAGTTCTACCATGTGTCAGTCATGGAGGCTGGACAGTAACCAGTTCTATCATGTGTCAGTCATGGAGGCTGGACAGTAACCAGTTCTACCATGTGTCAGTCATGGAGGCTGGACAGTAACCAGTTCTTCCATGTGTCAGTCATGGAGGCTGGACAGTAACCAGTTCTACTATGTGTCAGTCATGGAGGCTGGACAGTAACCAGTTCTACCATGTGTCAGTCATGGAGGCTGGACAGTAACCAGTTCTACTATGTGTCAGTCATGGAGGCTGGACAGTAACCAGTTCTACTATGTGTCAGTCATGGAGGCTGGACAGTAACCAGTTCTACCATGTGTCAGTCATGGAGGCTGGACAGTAACCAGTTCTACCATGTGTCAGTCATGGAGGCTGGACAGTAACCAGTTCTACCATGTGTCAGTCATGGAGGCTGGACAGTAACCAGTTCTACCATGTGTCAGTCATGGAGGCTGGACAGTAACCAGTTCTACCATGTGTCAGTCATGGAGGCTGGACAGTACTCACGTTCAACATTCTCCAAGGCGAAGTTATTTTTCCCGTATAGAAACACTCATTTTATAGTTATACATTGTACCGTAATGCATAATACTTTTCACAGACGCTTGTCTTCCCTGTCTTTCCTTGCTTTACTTTCATCTAAATATGCGACCTGTGTCTCATCTTCATGAGAAATGCATTTATCAGTTTCATATTTTTCCTTTCTGAGCTGGGCTGGCTCCTTGCTCTACTGTGTTCCCTCTCCCATGCTACCATCTGCAGAGATGAGATGGTGTATCAGGTGATAAAAACTGGCTCACTCCCAGGTAGGGGAAGGAAATCCACCAGTGGGTGTTCAGGACGCCGTATGGATAGTGCGCCTTCTACTTCTCTTCTCTCACATCTCAGTCCTTTGCTTTATCTTACATTATTTTAGTATTTTCTACTGGTCTTTCCCTTGCTCTGTTTCTCTGTTTCCCTTTCCCTTCAACCCTTCTACTCTTCTTTTCATCTTAGCTTTATTCCTTTGTCTTTATCCCTTTCTCCCTACATGCTGTCTTGCTCTCTCTCACTTCTTCCCTTATTCCGTCTCACCATCTCTCACTACCACCTCCTCCCCTTCCTCAACACTGTGTATATATAGTAAATTTTAATATATTAACAATGTGTTGCTACTCTATTTTATATGAGAGTTACACAATAGGAACAAAAATCAGCTGTTTTTCCTTTTATATTCCATCTCCCAGGATGGATTACGTACATAGCATCATTATATTAATGTTCTTCAATATCGACAAACTGATGAATACGACACACACACAACGCTTAGATGTCTTTATGGCCGAAATGTTTCGATGGTAAACAGGCTTTTTCAGTCGAGTACAGAGGCGACTTTTATACTGAAAAGTTGAGATTACTTTTAACATCCTGTGAGAATGTTGGCTAGTAACTCAGGGTTCTTAACAGGGGGCATCCATGCCTTCTGGGGGTATAGGAACCAAATAATGGGGCAAGAGACCCGAACTCAGAGCACTCTGTTGTTTTATATAAATAAACATTATAAAATCCTTATAATTTTCCTTCAGTTGTTCTGGTGATAACTATCCATAGGTAAAGTTAAACCAAGTTGTTGACATCTTTTGACGTCATACTGGTACCTAATATGACTAGTGATGATGATGATTTCCACAGCCTGGTGAAGGTGGGATGGGTACCTAGTGAGCAATCCACTGGGGGTCTGTAGTCGTAAAAAGGTTTAAGAAGCTCTTACTTGGAGTTTACCTGGACGGTATTCCGGGGATCAAGCCCCGTGCGGCCCGGTCCACGACCAGGTCTCTCGGTGAATCAGGGCCTGATCAACGAGGCTCTTACTGATGGCCGCACGTAGTCCAGCGTACGAACCACAGCCCGGCTGATCCGGTACCGATTTGAGGTACTCTGGTCTAATTGATTTTATTAAGAGTTGAAATAAATCGTAATAAAACTAAGGGAATGAACGCCTTTAGTCACTTTTAGTTAGTCATAGCTGGCTTTTGTTTCCACTATGTATCTCTCAGCAGCACATTGATGATGTATCCAATGTTACTACATAAAAATCTCCCCATACCTTCATCATCTTACCTCACTTTCACCATCTCTTCCCCCACCTTGACCACCATCTTTCCGGCATATAACACGCACAAATACAGAAAATGGAAAGAAGATGAAACTGAAATTATGATAGCTGACAGTGACACAAACATCCACTCGTCCAGGATTCAAGTTCAAGTTTAAGTCTTTACTTCAGAATTACTGTTCATAAAAACTTACAATAATCTGAAGACTCATACGATACACAGAGTTTCAGGTTCACTTAGGAATTTTCTTTCTCCATTAGAAGTGATCGAAACAGAAGAGACAAGGAAGGTTCAAAACTTTGAACTTTAAAGATCATAAAGATGTCAGACAACCCTGGAAGCTACTCTAAGTGCACACTTCACATCCATTTGCTGATAAATAAATTGAGTTTCTACCTTCAAGTGGAAATATTAATAATTAAAGGAACTCTTAAAGGCCACATCTGGTCCTCCGTCTTCTATAATCTACCTTGTTCATAATTACTATCACATTTGCTTTGTCTGTTTCGTAAGGTGAAGTCCAGGATCTTTCCTTAATTCAAGGTATAACTTAACAAATCTTTGATGACAATTGTGTTGCAGAGGTGTGAGCTTCGCTGTCTTAGACATCAGCGTGATCTAGTAAATGAAATGGCAGAACAGCATAAAAATCGCAAAATTGTCTACTTTATCACCAAATTGTAAGTTCCTGGAAATAAAGCAGCAAATACTGCCAGTATTTGGAAGAGTTCCTTCAAGAAGTTGTTTTAAATTCTGAAGCATTTCCAGTTGTGGTCTAAAATAAAAAAAGATTTCAAGGCCTAACATACCTCTGCTTACACTCACCTGCAGTCTGTTTTGTGGGTCATCGACCCCGCGGCCCGGTGCCAGTCCAGGCCTCCCGATTGCTGGCTTGATCAACCAGGCTATTGGTGTCAGTCAACAGTCAGCCATAACTCGGCTGATCAGAAACTGACTTGAGGAACTTATCAACTCCACCTCTTGAAGATAGTTGGGGCTCTGTTGGTAATTATTCTTTCTCACGAAAGCAGCGTGTTGAAGAGTCATCGGAGGTGTTTTATACCGTCTGCCAAGCCACATGCTTTCGTAAGGAGTGATATCTGTGTCCGGGTTTTGTACCAATCCCACCAGAATTTTCCAGGTGTAGATTATGATATATCTACCTCGCCTACGTTCCAAGAAGTACAGTACAGTTCAAGGGACTTCAATAGTTCTCAGTAATTTAGATGATTCTCGGTACGTTTTCAAGTTTTTCAGTTTTTTCTGCCTTGAAGGGGACGGTTAGTACACAGCAATATTCCAGCACAGAGAGAACAAGTGACTTGAAGATAATCATCAGTGGCTTGGCATGGGATGAACAACTAGACAGAGACCTTATAATGTAAGGAATTTCTATAATGTAAGCACCAGAACTGAGCTGTAAAGAGAGAGAGAGAGCGCAATATATTGATCTATTCATGGGGCAGCACTAAACCCGTATGGGTCACAAAGTTCCTGGAGAATGGTAGGTGATCAGAATAAATTCACAGAAGGGGATAACAATTCCAGTTCCTCGGATCAAGAGCGCTTCATTAGTATCAAGGTACTCTTTGAAGGAAAGTGAGAGAGCGAGTGAGAGAGAGAGAAAGAGAGAGAGTATTGATCTGCATATATCTCACTTTTTTACACAAAAGGTTTTAGGAGGGTTAGGTTAAGAGTTCTCTCTCTCTCTCTCTCTCTCTCTCTCTCTCTCTCTCTCTCTCTATCTATCTATCTATCTATCTATCTATCTATCTATCTATCTATCTATCTATCTATCTATCTATCTATCTATCTATCTCTCTCTCTCTCTCTCTCTCTCTCTCTCTCTCTCTCTCTCTCTCTCTCTCTCTCTCTCTCTCTCTCTCTCTCTCTCTCTCTCTCTCTCTCTCTCTCTCTTTCTCTTTCTCTTTCTCTTTCTCTTTCTCTTTCTCTTTCTCCCTCCCTCCCTCCCTCCCTCCCTCCCTCCAGTCTTTCAGGTCACGGCACGTGTAGCTGCCTGAACACATTTTTCCCACAAGTTAACATCACTTTCCCAAAGATTGTGGCGTCACCTGGCAGAACTCAGCACCTACCAGACACCAGGTCCACTGCTGCAAGTACCCTGGTATTTATTGCTCTCTTTATTACTCTCACCTTCCAACTTTATTGATTCTTGTTACATATTCTGAGCAGCCAGTAAACAAGAGAGAGAGAGAGAGAGAAGGGGTCGAGGGCTGAGATAAAGGAGTCAGTTAAAGCAAGATGTGTGGAACACTTCCAGTGCTGTTATGGTGTGTGACCTGTGTTGACTACCATGGTGTGTGTGACCAGTGTTGACCATGGTGTGTGACCAGTATTCACCTATTTGTACTTACCTATTTGTGGTTGCAGGGGTCGCGACTCAGCTCCTGGCCTCGCCGCTTCACTGATCGCTACTAGGTCCTCTCTCTCCCTGCTCCATGAGCTTTATCATACCTCTTAAAGCTATGTATGGTTCCTGCCTCCACTACCTCACTTGCCAGACTATTCCACTTCCTGACAACTCAGTGACTGAAGAAATACTTCCTAACATCCCTTTGACTCATCTGAGTCTTCAACTTTCAATTGTGACCCCTTGTTTCTGTGTCCCATCTCTGGAACACCCTGTCTATGTCCGCCTTATCTATTCCTCGCAGTATTTTGTATGTCGTTATCATGTGTCTCCTAACCCTCCTGTCCTCCAGTGTCGTCAGGCTGATTTCTCTTAATCTTTCTTCGGAGGACATTACCCTTAGCTCTCGAACTAGCCTTGTTGCAAACCTTTGCACTTTCTCTAATTTCTTGACGTGCCTGACCAGGTGTGGGTTCTAAACTGGTGCTGCGTACTCCAGTATGGGCCTGACGTACACTGTGTACAGTGTCTTGAACGATTCCTTACTGATCACCATGTGTGTGTAAACACTGTTGACTACCATGGTGTGTGTGACCAGTGTTGACTACCATGGTGTGTGTAACCAGTGTTGATTACCATGGTGTGTGTAACCACTGTTGACTACCATAGTGTGTGTGACCAGTGTTGACTACCATGGTGTGTGTGACCAGTGTTGACTACCATGGTGTGACTCACGAAATCGTAATGACACGAGTGCAAACAAACCATACCATCGCGGGTTCTATCCCCGCCCGTGGTATGGTTTGTTTACCATGGTGTAACTACTGTTGACTACCATGGTGTGTGTGACCACTGTTGACTACCATGGTGTGTGTGACCACTGTTGACTACCATGGTGTGTGTGACCACTGTTGACTACCATGGTGTGTGTGACCACTGTTGACTACCATGGTGTGTGTGACCACTGTTGACTACCATGGTGTGTGTGACCAGTATTGATTACCATGGTGTGTGTGACCAGTATTAACTACCATGGTGTGTGTGACCAGTATTAACTATCATGGTGTGTGTGACCAGTATTGACTACCATGGTGTGTGTGACCAGTGTTGTCTACCATGGTGTGTGTGACCAATATTGACTACTATGGTGTGTGTGACCAGTGTTACTACCATGGTGTGTGTGACCAGTGTTGACTACCATGGTGTGTGTGACCAGTATTGACTACCATGGTGTGTGTGACCAGTGTTTTCTACCATGGTGTGTGTGACTGGTGTTGACTACCATGGTGTGTGATCGGTGTTGACTACCATGGTGTGACCTTTGTTGACTACCATGATGTGACCAGTGTTGACTACCATGGTGTGACCTTTGTTGATTACCATGATGTGTGTGTGACCGGTGTTGATTACCATGGTGTGACCAGTGTTGACTACCATGATGTGACCAGTGTTGACTACCATGGTGTGTTTGACCAGTGTTGACTACCATGGTATGTGACAGTGTTGACTACAGTGGCGTGTGACCGGTGTTGACTACCATGGTATGTGACAGTGTTGACTACAGTGGCGTGTGATCGGTGTTGACTACCATGGTATGACAGTGTTGACTACAGTGGCGTGTGACCGGTGTTGACTACCATGGTATGTGACAGTGTTGACTACAGTGGCGTGTGATCGGTGTTGACTACCATGGTATGTGACAGTGTTGACTACAGTGGCGTGTGATCGGTGTTGACTACCATGGTATGTGACAGTGTTGACTACAGTGGCGTGTGATCGTTGTTGACTACCATGGTATGTGACAGTGTTGACTACAGTGGCGTGTGATCGGTGTTGACTACCATGGCGTGTGATCGGTGTTGACTACCATAGTGTGACCTTTGTTGATTACCATGGTGTGTATGACCAGTGTTGACTACCATGATGTGACTAGTGTTGACTACCATGATGTAGTCCGAGTTGCTGGCTATCATACCCTCCCATAGGTACTACTACTACTTGTACTATTACTACTACTACTAATTACTATTGTACTACTGCTACAATTACTGCTATTACTATTGCTTCTGCTACTATTACTACTAATTTTACTACTACTGTTTGTACTACTACTACTACTACCAGTCCAACTACTGCAATTACTACTACTATCGCCACTACTATTACCATTATTACTACTTCAATTATTATTACTACTACTACTACTACAATTGCTACTACAGTTATTGTTGCTACCACTACAACTGCTATAACTACTACGGCTGCTTCTACTTGTTCTACTTCTACTAATTGTACTACAACTACTACTACTTCTATTACTATATCTTATTTTACTATTACTCTCAAATCAATAAACCTGTATGGTTCATTCATCTGAAGGAGTGGTGTGGGCTCGATCATCCGTCCGCAAGAAAGCGTGTTAGTAGAGGTAAGCTGAGTGTATTGATTCACAGGCCGGTACTACACAACATATGCTGCTGTGAGTCTTTACCGGTATAGTGAGAGTTAAACCATACCCCCGGCCGGGATTGAACCCGCGGGTTCAATCCCGGCCGGGGGTATGGTTTGTTTGCAATCGTGTCATTACGATTTCTTGAGTCATAGTGAGAGTTACTAACCCTATCTGGGAGCTGGAGCTCAACACCTGCATGTCTCTATCTAGTAACGCATTACTGTAATTACAGCAGCGCATTACTCGGGTAATTACACTAAAAGTAAAGGGAAAATAGAGAGAGAGAGAGAGAGAGAGAGAGAGAGAGACTACAAGGGAGTAAAATTTACTAGAAAATAGCTAAAGAAAAGAGAAGAAAACGGCCATAGAAAACGTAGTAAGAGTCAGCAACCTGGCTGACATGAAGACAAATATGGTAGACAAAAGCTGACACCGTTCAAAGGTGTGACAGATGCCGGCGTGCTGACAGCAAGCAGTGTAGTGCACTGACAGATTCATGCGTGCTGACAGCAAGCAGTGTACTGTACTGACAAACTCTGGCATGTTGACAACATTGCGGTGTGCTGACAGACAGTCGTGCTGATAGCAAGCAGTGTAGTGTACTGACAGACGCAGTCGTTCAGACTGCAAGCAATGTAGTGTACTGACAGAGGCTGGCGTGTTGACAGCAAGTAGTGTAATGTACCGACAGATACTGGCGTGTTGATAGCATGCAATGTAGAGTACTGACAGACGCAGTCGTGCTGACAGCAAACAGTGTAACGCACCCAACTTGGTCACTTAGTTCCCACCAGCACACACCCGTACTAGTTACAGTGGGTCAGCGTCCACTGTAGTTAAAGTTTGTATCAAAATTGTTAACATCAGAAGTGTGCTGCTACCATACTGTACATAATAGTTACATTGTGTTAACATCAGCAGTGTGTTGCTACCATACTGTACATAATAGTTACATTGTGTTAACATCAGCAGTGTGTTGCTACCATACTGTACATAATAGTTACATTGTGTTAACACCAGCAGTGTGTTGCTACCATACTGTACATAATAGTTACATTGTGTTAACACCAGCAGTGTGTTGCTACCATACTGTACATAATAGTTACATTGTGTTAACACCAGCAGTGTGTTGCTACCATACTCTACATGATAGTTACATTGTGTTAACACCAGCAGTGTGTTGCTACCATACTCTACATGATAGTTACATTGTAACACCAGCAGTGTGTTGCTACCATACTCTACATAATAGTTACATTGTAACACCAGCAGTGTGTTGCTACCATACTCTACATGATAATTACATTGTAACACCAGCAGTGTGTTGCTACCATACTCTACATGATAGTTACATTGTAACACCAGCAGTGTGTTGCTACCATACTCTACATAATAGTTACATTGTGTTAACATCAGCAGTGTGTTGCTACCATACTCTACATGATAGTTACATTGTGTTAACATCAGCAGTGTGTTGCTACCATACTCTACATGATAGTTACATTGTGTTAACATCAGCAGTGTGTTGCTACCATACTCTACATGATAGTTACATTGTGTTAACATCAGCAGTGTGTTGCTACCATACTCTACATGATAGTTACATTGTGTTAACATCAGCAGTGTGTTGCTACCATACTCTATATGATAGTTACATTGTGTTAACACCAGCAGTGTGTTGCTACCATACTCTACATGATAGTTACATTGTGTTAACACCAGCAGTGTGTTGCTACCATACTCTACATGATAGTTACATTGTGTTAACATCAGCAGTGTGTTGCTACCATACTCTACATGATAGTTACATTGTGTTAACACCAGCAGTGTGTTGCTACCATACTCTACATAATAGTTACATTGTGTTAACATCAGCAGTGTGTTGCTACCATACTCTACATGATAGTTACATTGTGTTAACATCAGCAGTGTGTTGCTACCATACTCTACATGATAGTTACATTGTGTTAACATCAGCAGTGTGTTGCTACCATACTCTACATGATAGTTACATTGTGTTAACATCAGCAGTGTGTTGCTACCATACTCTACATGATAGTTACATTGTGTTAACATCAGCAGTGTGTTGCTACCATACTCTACATGATAGTTACATTGTGTTAACATCAGCAGTGCGTTGCTACCATACTCTACATGATAGTTACATTGTGTTAACATCAGCAGTTCGCTGCTGACATACTCAATGTAAGTGTATTGAGATTATTAACACTAAAGGGATATTCCCCCAGGAAACCAAATGTAGCACTTATCCGACAACCAAACATGATCATTACCCATCCCGACATCTGTCACTTCGTCTAATACCATGGTGTATATTTTGGATTATAAATACAATTTGGACCTAGCAGAGGTGAAATAAGGCACCATTTACTGATCAGAACTGAGGTGACCTTACCAGTTTCCCGTTCTTACTGATTTTGTGAAGAGACGAAGAACATCAGTCATGTCCAGGTGTTGATGAAAATGGTATAAAATACTGACAAGTTGAAGATTACGACACATGTGCAACACTTGGGTATCTTTATTGTTGAAAAGTTTCGCCTACACAGTAGGCTTCTTCAGTCAAATACAGAGACAGCAGTAGTAATGCAATAAAGATGATGTAATTAGTCCATCAACCTTGGAGAAAAAGTATTTGAGGTGGTCAGTCCCTCAGCCTGGAGAAGAGTTGAGCTCAGTAGAGCTGAACTCTTCTCCAAACTGAGGGACTCTTCTCCAAGGTTGATGGACTGATTACATCATCTTTATTTCAACCTTTGTATATGACTGAAGAAGCCTATTGTGTAGGCGAAACGTTTCATCATTTAATATACCCAGGTGTTGCACATGTGTCGTAATCTTCATGCCAGGTGTTGTAACTAGAAACCTCCAGTTTGATAACCATTTATTTCAGCTATTTCCTCATGCTGTTGTTGCCGCATCTTGCAGAGTTACAGCAGGTATGCTATAACAACCTAATTAGTTGTAGAACCTGGTTCGTTATAATAATATGTTCCAGGGCCCCAAATACAACCACTTAAACAATGAAAAATATAATATAGAATTGTAAAAAGTGCATAAATGTGCATTGAAACTCTCGAAATAAAGAATATCATTAATACTTGTAATAAAAAATAATAATTTAGTAAAAAAAAAATAAAAAGTACTGTATTTTATCCAACCTTAGTATTGTTCAGCACAAGACAGGAGGCAGAGGAGGAGAGAATTATATTTCGTTATCTAAATACTGTATTCATTAAATAAACCGTTCGTTATAGCATACCCCATTGTACTTCTAAATGAACCTCACCTGCTGAGAGTGAACCACCCGTAAATCTTTAACAAAGTTGTACTGCCATGATGAAATCTTCGCCGATATCTTCTGCTGAAAATGTAACGGCTTCTGTGGTTTCAGTCACATCAGTCAGTGATGAGGAAATTGAGCTTTTTCGGGGCACTCATGACATTTACAGCAGTATTGACTGCTGTGAATGTCATGACAACTTTGACACTGATTATGTGTCCCCACTATGTCTGGAGCATACACAATCTCCAGCAGTTCTTGAAGGTCTGACCATAACATCAGATGTTCTGTGAGACTGAGGAAGTTCATTTCACTGTAGAAGATCACCTAAATCCTAAACGAAGCACAAACGAATGTAACTCACTGTCACACGGTTCACTGGAGACAAATGGCGCGAAGTCAACAAGTGGTGAAAACGACACAGTTGCAAAAAAGAGACTTTATTGAGACGTTTATCCTGTGGACAAGCTTCTTCCTTTCTGAAATTGTGTCTTTTTTCACCCCATGATTCACTGGCTACAACTGTCATAGCTTTCCAGCATAAGGGCTGATCCAAGGAGAGGATATGTATTGTTTGGTGGTGTTTGGTCTCTTTACACACAAATCGTTGTGTTGAGTAAATACAATTTATTTCACAAACATTCATGTTTATCATTGACAGGCATATAATGGTTGACTGTCGTGAGTGACTTCGTTGATTTACAGTCTGTATCATTCCTGACCATCTCTCAGTAGTGTTAATTATCTGTCAGTATAACCGTTTAGAGTGTATTCAGTATTCTATCTTATAGATTCTATAGGTCATAACCTTTGGGCATGCATCAGCGCCTGAGGGTAAACTCAGGTCAGTTCAAATCTTGGAACGGGAGTGTAAGGACGTGCAATACTTCTGTTCCTGTATCCACATACTCTTGTACAATAAACAACAGAACTTATTCATCTCCTTCTACTTTCCATCATACTGGGTGAACCCATCTGCATGCCAAGGTAAGGCATGACATATCCAGACTTGGACAAATGAATTTACTAAGTAGAATATCTAATTTCAATGTCGGGTCATCATAACAGAAATCAGTCAGTTGTTGGTAGCCCAGGAATTAGTCATTACCGGATTGTCTATTACAGAATTAACAGGCTGTCGTCCCGAGCGTTGATATATCTTCTTTAAGAGAACAATTTGTCACTGCTGTTTGTCATCTAGTTCCAGGCATCACTGCAGCTAATATTCCTATTCCACGAATGCCTTAAATCCATCCAATGTGCCTACGTTGTGATCTATGTTGTCTTTCACGAATTGCGCTAAATGATTAGGGTAATACTGGAATAGTTGTACCTTGGGAATTTTGCTGTACTGGGTTCAAACCTCTTCACTTCTGAGCTAGATGAACAAAATCCTCAACTAATCAGTCAGGAACTCTGAGCCAAAGTGGTGATGCATCTGAACGACCAGATCAATGTGAAGCGGTGCGATGAGTACTCTCAGGTCAGTAGCTTGTACAATGTCTCGCTCCACTGATGCAGTCTTTACATCTACTTTAATTTCAGTGAATAATGTTCTTAAAAGGAGCTTTAATGTTTACCTTATGTTTTCTTTCAAAGACGAAATATTGTCAGAAGTGGTATTCATGGCTTTTGAAGTGTTCATGCACTTAATGTCATTCTCAAATTGATGAGAGCTCCAGCTGGCTTCAGAATCCTTATTTTTCCAGTGTCAGAATCTGTCACTTCAGGTTCTTCGTAAAGAGCATTCAGGACAGAGGTTATTGTGCTCCTAAAAGTTGCTACATTGGCTTATCCTTTTATGTTATTAATTACTATGTTGTTCCTGAAGTGTTCTACGATGTTTGTCTTCGTGTATTTCACAGTGTGGGCGTCACACAGCAGTACTCACTTATCTTCCCTACAAGATCACTGATGGTTACCTGTCCATCATAATTTTCTCTCAGATAGTTCACCACTTTCTTGAATGTTTTTTCTTTACAATGGGTCGGCCGAATTTATTTTTTTTATCGTATTATTTATGGTATATAGTACTGACAAGTTGGTGAGGTCTTCAGGTCACCTAATTGCCGTGTCACGTGACAGCAAGGAATCAGCGCGTAGTAGTAGCGTATGTGAAAGCTAATGGAGATGGTGTACCCGCCAGCTATTTAAAGGTTCAGTTAAGGATGCTTCAATACAGTGGCGCCTGTCAATGTTAGATTCTCTATTGATCATTTCTGCTGTGATCCAGTGCATCAGCTGTCCGCTTTAGACTTGTGCAAAATATAAAAAAAAAATTTCGTATAGTTTTGGTTGCACGCAGTTCTGTGTTCTCAGACTGTATGGAAAGATTCCTCCTCGTTTCTCCTATGTAGATTTTGTTACACTCCCATCCCCCTTCCTTCCCTGTCAGGACAAAGTTTCTGATAGGCTTTAATCTTATTCTTCGATTTTCATGGCAGTGCAGTAGTCTGTTGACTACAGTTCTCAGTTTTTTTTTTTTTAATCTCGCCTGTCAGTGCCATCTGTAGTCTGAGATATATACATTCAATTTGGATCTGCCTATTTTAACCTCATTATTCTTCTCTTTACTTTTCTTTCCCCTGTTGCTGGGAAAGCCTCATCCCTCACTTCGCATTGTGCTCCTCCTGTCCACATATGTACCTCAGTTTTTATTAGTGTTTCTAGTGCTTTGAACTGTTATAGGATGTTTGTCTACATTTATGGTAGTGAGTTATCTAAGGTGACAGTATTGTTGCCTTAACGTAATTTTAATGACTCGCCACACATTTGATACAGCGTTATGCAGCTTACATGCTAAGTATGTAACACATTCATTCTTATATTTATTTTTATCTCAGTTCATAGGTCTGTCTGGTCCACTAGACGCGCCGGTGTTGTCATGTTGGGGAAGCAGATGTTGCTTCTTGAAAGGGTTTGTCTGGTGTTGTTGGACATTTCTCCTCCAGGGAGAGTTAGGAATCTGGGTTTTTCGTTGGTGGAATTATTGATAAAATTAAATATATTTACATTTACATTCTGCATTTACAATCTTGTATAAAGTAGGGAGGGACTAGGGAGAAGGATAGCTCTCAGGAAAAAACCCAGTGACCACCTCTTTCGGTACGAGTGTCGTGTTGTAAGTAAAAATGAGTAAGTTCATCTTTATTTGTGGGTTTCCTGCAGACTGAAGGAAAGTGTCTTCGTTCGGTCACCTGCATACGAGAACATCAAGAAATAGCAGTTTGTCTCCGTTTATAGTTCAAGAGTTAATTTGGTAGTAAGTTCGACGTTGTTGATCTTATGAAGATCTTAACTGTAAAGATTTCTGGGATATATGACCAAAATGTCATCGGCATATATTAATATATATATATATATATATATATATATATATATATATATATATATATATATATATATATATATATATATATATATATATATATATATATATATGTCGTGCCGAATATGTAAAACTGGTCAATTAGCAAGAACTCATTTAAAATTAAGTCCTTTCTAAAATTTTCTCTTATACGATTAAAGATATATTTTTTTCATTAATGTTGATGTAAAAAATTATAATTTTGCACCAAAAGGAACTTAGAAAACTTACCTAACCTTATTATAACAAGAATAATTTATTTTAGCCTAACCCAACTAAATATATTTTAGATTTGTTTACAATAATTTAATACTAAACAAACACAGTGAAATATATTTTTTTCATTAGGTTCAGAATGATTTTGGCGAAATTATTGCATACACAAATTTTCACTTGTCCTATATGGCAATATAAGCGTTGCTATTTAAGCCAAGATCGCAAGTTCTGCCTGTTCGGCACGACACACACACACACACATATATATATATATATATATATATATATATATATATATATATATATATATATATATATATATATATATATATATATAAGCCATGTGATTACGTAAGGAATTATATTGTGGAAAGCTTGTCTCTACATTTTCCATAAAAATGTTGGCCAGGACTGCACCAGCAGACTTATCATAGCTATGACAAAGAGCTGTTGGAAAACTGGTTTCCATATCCGGAGGAGTTAAAATTAATAAATAGCTCGATGACTGTGAAGTCATGGCGGGTTGATGATGTGTGTAAGTCTACCTTGGAATATATCAGTAACAGTTTCAGCAGGACAGGTGAGGTGATATCAAATGAATCCATATGTTTATTCTGAATGCTGGTGTTTTTAGTGCGGGCAAGGTCTCCAGAGTGCTTAAGATGAGCAGGGCTTATGGTACGTAGCATATTGGAGAGATTTATGGCTGGTGTCTAGTTAGCCGTTGAGGGACACTTCCAGTACCTGATGTGATAGGACGGATAGGAATGCCAGGTTAGTGTCTTTAAGAATTTGTATAACCTGGTTGGTCTAGGTTGTTCTGGCAACAGGTGTAGAAATTTCTTACTTTTTTCACAACTACGAAGGATGTGGCGGCTCTTTAGTCAGAAGAACTTGGTGTAATCATCCAGGTGTCACTGTAATAAGATGATAAGTGTTGGTGTCATTCAGAAGGTAGTGGATTTTATTGTTGTAATCACAAGTGTTACAATGCCCCCACCTTTGTTTTAATGAAGTGTATTCTGTTGTTAAGGGTCAGTTTCCTCAGAGCGGAGATATATCTCTTGGGAGGACGGGAGAAGCAAGTTCAATAACAGCTGCATTATCAACATAAAATGCTTAATTTTTCAGTAATAGCAAGGAAAAATGCTATCATAGTTCTGATGATAGTTGTAACTGTTACTTCAAATACACACGATACGGCCCATAAATTTTGCTGTACTTATAACACACTGAACCTCTAAATCCTTTAATGTGATTTCTTGCAATTCTTGATGAATGTGGAATTCCATGAGGCTGGGCTTGAAGCAGAGTGCATGGGTATGTTACCCGTGCCATTATCGAAGGCTGGTGGAGTTAGCGTTACATTAGAAACTGCAGAGATGTTGCAGCATTTAGTCTCGTTCATGAAAGACTCGAATATACTACTGATGATAATAAAGATATGAGTAAAATATTAAAGTTACTGAACAACTCTGTGTTAGTGAGCCATTAACAAGTTTATAGAGAGATGACCCAAATAAGTTCTTCATAACTGAGATCCTAAACGCTGCCTACATCTCCAGTTCTTACTGTAACCCTAACTCCACTAGACTTGGAAGATGCCCTTGACAGTTAGCCTAGCCACTCTGCGGCAAGAAACACATGAACAAGAATAACTGCAAGGTATTACTTATTCTAACTATAACCTAACTAGCTAAGGAGTTCACTTCAGACTCTTCGTTTGTTTGCAGCAAAAAAAATGTTGGTATGCAAAATATAAATATAAGCATAATTAGCTTATATTTATGTATGGTTAGCTGATAGTAGGTAAGTTACATGAGGGATGGTTTACGTTTGGCAGCGGGGGGAAAGGAGAGGTGAAGTGTTGATGGGGTTTGAAACCTATCAGCTACACGAGGGTCGTTAAGGCTGCATGTAACCTGTAGACTCCCAGTATATATATTCATATTTTTTTCTTTTTGCACGCCTAAGAGAAGGTATTACTCTGGCCACAGTTATCTGGTGAAACACTACTAATGGTCAGTAATATATACACTGAGAGATACACATCTCTAGTTGTAAACTACACGCTGGTTGTTTAAGATGGAGGACAGATTGGCCAGCCAGTGCCAAGTGAGCTTCACTTGGCACTGCCACTTGTGTTAAGCTCTTTTTTGCGTGAATATACTAATAATATTCGTCAGTGCCAAGAGTGCGCTGGGTGACACTGTTTTCTGGCCCAACAGAGTGATTTCTGGCCCAACAGAGTGATGGAGGATCTTACATTCTATGATACATTCACAGTAGTGAATGGTATTCGGTTTATTCTCGCACTACAGGTAACATGCGTGCACAGTTGAATGTTTTCTCTTATAAGTTGTAACTCAACCACTGCATTGCTAGAATATATATATATATATATATATATATATATATATATATATATATGTCGTGCCGAATATGTAAAACCGGTCAATTAGCAAGAACTCATTTAAAATTAAGTCCTTTCTGAAATTTTCTCTTATATGTTTAAAGATATATTTTATTCATTAATGTTAATGTAAAAATTTTTAATTTTCCACCAAGAGAATCTTAGAAAACTTACCTAACCTTATTATAACAAGAGCAATTTATTTTAGCCTAACCCAATAAAATATATTTTAAATACGTTTACAGTAATTTAATACTAAACAAACACAGTGAAATATATTTTTTTCGTTAGGTTCAGAATGATTTTGGCGAAATTATTGCATACACAAATTTTCACTTGTCCTATATGGCAAGATGAGCGTTGCTATTTAAGCCAAGATGGCAAGTTCTGCCTATTCGGCACGACATATATATATATATATATATATATATATATATATATATATATATATATATATATATATATATATATATATATATATATATATATATATATATATTGGCCCACCAATCCTACAAGAATCAAGCACCCAGCAGAGTTAAGTGTTTTACTTTGATCTGAGGACATATGGATGCCTCTGAGCTAATTTTATTCTAATCCCCGTTTGGTGTACTCGCCTTCACGAGCAGTAGTTTATATTATTGTAACCAGGAATGAGTGGTATTGAATCAATAACAACATGCGACTAGCCGAGGTTTTGCTTCTCTTATCCTATACCTGCTACCCTCTCAACTATGTATTCAAAGCTCAGAACCACATGATCACTAACTCAGAGGGGCCTTTTGTATGTGATGTTCTCGATGTCTGAACTACTCAGAGTGAATACTAGGTCTAGTATTGCTGGTTCATCTTCAATTCTCTCTCTGGTAGTGTACCTAACATGTTGATGCATGAGGTTTTCCAGTACCACATCCATCATCTTGGCTCTCCATGTTTCGGCACCTCCATGTGGCTCCAGGTTTTCCCAGTCAATCTCCTTGTGATTGAAATCACCCATAACTAGTAACTTTGCTCTACCCATGTGACCTCCTCTGGCCACCTCAGCTAGTGTGTTAACCATTGCTTTGTTGCTCTCTTAATATTCTTCTCTTGGCCTCCTGCAGTTCTGTGGTGGGTTGTACATCACTCCAATTACCACATTAGGGCCCCCAGATTGAATTGTTCCTACTCTGTAGTCCCCTTCATCCATTCTGTCCATTCCTTCCATTTCCTCAAATTACCACCAGTTTTTAATGAGCAGTGCAACTCCTTCCCCTCTGCTCCCTCTATCTTTCCTCAGGATCTGATATCTGGGTGGAAAGATTGCGTCCGTTATCATCCTGGTGAGTTTCATTTCTGTGAGTGCTATGATGTGTGGGGACGTCGTGATTCATCCTCACATTCATTTGTTATTCCGTCCGCATTTTTATACCAAATCTTCAACTTCTTTTCTAAAACTGTGGTAGGGGGGTATGTTGGGGTTGGGTAAGTAGGAGACCTGACAAGGAACTATGGGGGGTTGCTGTGGCACACTGACTTTCTTGGGTTATCCTGGGTGGCTAACCCTCCGGGGTTAAAAATCCGAACGAAATCTTATCTTATCTTATCTTACGACATGTGGGTTTTGGGTTAGATTGTTTGCATTGGGGTTGTTGGGGTTGAGGACCTTCTGTAGGTGGTTATGTTGTATTTGCTCTTCCTCCTGAGTCTGGGTTCTCCTGCCCATCTCCATCTTTCCTTCTCTTTCCTCCTTGGGTCTTTGTACCCTATCAGTTTCTACTTTTCTTCTCGTGGTGTGTCGCAGTCGAGGTACACACACACACCCTGTGTGTGTGTGTGTGTGTGTGTGTGTGTGTGTGTGTGTGTGTGTGTGTGTGTGTGCATGTGCAAAACACCCACTATGAGAAATAGTGAAATTCCAAGCACTTTCGTAATTTCTCACATTATCAAGGAATTGTAAAAGTAAAAGATCAACAGAAAGGCATATAAGGACGAGACCAGAGACAACACCTCGCGGTCACCCTACAACACCTAACCTTTTGACGATGTCAAGGATCTGTCAAACAGCCTTTGCTGGAGCAAAGTTGTGATATCCTCTTTCTTTGCAAGCTCCTGATGATGTGTTGATTGCAACACGAAAAGCCTAGAGCTATCATTCAACTCCCCCATGGTTGATTTGCATCTTGTATAGCTTTTTCGCGATATTTTCATTATATAAATAATATATATATATATATATATATATATATATATATATATATATATATATATATATATATATATATATATATATATATATATATATATACATTTATGTTAATTTAAAAATTAATAATTTTGTACCAGAAGAGCCTTACAAAACTTACCTAACCCTATTAAAACAAGCGCAGTTTAATTTCGCCTAATCCAACAAAATATATTTTAAATTGATGAAAAATAGTTTAATAATAAACAAACACAATGAAATATATATTTTTGTTAGGTTTAGAATGATTTTTGCGAAATTACTGCATACACAAATTTTTATTTGCCTTATGCGGCAAGAAGAGCGTTACTGTTTAAGTCAAAATCACAAATTTTACCTATTAGGCACGACATATATATAATGTTTTTATAGGACTATGTTACCTAAGCTAACATAGGGAAATCTAACTTAAATTAAAGTAAATTATCTTCTTAATTTTTCACTAAACATTCACAAATTAACGTTGGAAAGCGAGTAATAAAATTAGCATAATTAAAGGTGCTTACTAATAAAGATGATTTTTCTATATTACTACTTACAGTTTTCAGCGGAGTAATTAATGCATGGTCAGTCTTAGTGTTGTCATGACAACACCCAGCCTGCTGGGTCACGTACACTGTCAGTAGTGTTGTCATGACAACACCCAGCCTGCTGGGTCACGTACTCTGTCAGTAGTGTTGTCATGACAACACCCTGGCTGCTGGGTCACGTACTCTGTCAGTAGTGTTGTCATGACAACACCCTGGCTGCTGGGTCACGTACTCTGTCAGTAGTGTTGTCATGACAACACCCAGCCTGCTGGGTCACGTACTCTGTCAGTAGTGTTGTCATGACAACACCCTGGCTGCTGGGTCACGTACTCTGTCAGTAGTGTTGTCATGACAACACCCTGGCTGCTGGCTCACGTACTCTGTCAGGAGTGTTGTCATGACAACACCCTGGCTGCTGGGTCAAGTACTCTGTCAGTAGTGTTGTCATGACAACACCCTGGCTGCTGGGTCACGTACTCTTTCAGTAGTGTTGTCATGACAACATCCTGGCTGCTGGGTCACGTACTCTGTCAGTAGTGTTGTCATGACAACACCCTGGCTGCTGGGTCACGTACTCTGTCAGTAGTGTTGTCATGACAACACCCTGGCTGCTGGGTCACGTACTCTGTCAGTAGTGTTGTCATGACAACACCCTGGCTGCTGGGTCACGTACTCTGTCAGTAGTGTTGTCATGACAACATCCTGGCTGCTGGGTCACGTACTCTGTCAGTAGTGTTGTCATGACAACACCCTGGCTGCTGGGTCACGTACTCTGTCAGTAGTGTTGTCATGACAACACCCTGGCTGCTGGGTCACGTACTCTGTCAGTAGTGTTGTCATGACAACACCCTGGCTGCTGGCTCACGTACTCTGTCAGGAGTGTTGTCATGACAACACCCTGGCTGCTGGGTCACGTACTCTGTCAGTAGTGTTGTCATGACAACATCCTGGCTGCTGGGTCACGTACTCTGTCAGTAGTGTTGTCATGACAACACCCTGGCTGCTGGGTCACGTACTCTGTCAGTAGTGTTGTCATGACAACACCCTGGCTGCTGGGTCACGTACTCTGTCAGTAGTGTTGTCATGACAACACCCTGGCTGCTGGGTCACGTACTCTGTCAGTAGTGTTGTCATGACAACACCCAGCCTGCTGGGTCACGTACTCTGTCAGTAGTGTTGCCATGACAACATCCTGGCTGCTGGGTCACGTACTCTGTCAGTAGTGTTGTCATGACAACACCCTGGCTGCTGGGTCACGTACTCTGTCAGTAGTGTTGTCATGACAACACCCTGGCTGCTGGGTCACGTACTCTGTCAGTAGTGTTGTCATGACAACACCCTGGCTGCTGGGTCACGTACTCTGTCAGTAGTGTTGTCATGACAACACCCTGGCTGCTGGGTCACGTACTCTGTCAGTAGTGTTGTCATGACAACACACTGGCTGCTGGGTCACGTACTCTGTCAGTAGTGTTGTCATGACAACACCCTGGCTGCTGGGTCACGTACTCTGTCAGTAGTGTTGTCATGACAACACCCAGCCTGCTGGGTCACGTACTCTGTCAGTAGTGTTGTCATGACAACACCCTGGCTGCTGGGTCACGTACTCTGTCAGTAGTGTTGTCATGACAACACCCTGGCTGCTGGCTCACGTACTCTGTCAGGAGTGTTGTCATGACAACACCCTGGCTGCTGGGTCAAGTACTCTGTCAGTAGTGTTGTCATGACAACACCCTGGCTGCTGGGTCACGTACTCTGTCAGTAGTGTTGTCATGACAACATCCTGGCTGCTGGGTCACGTACTCTGTCAGTAGTGTTGTCATGACAACACCCTGGCTGCTGGGTCACGTACTCTGTCAGTAGTGTTGTCATGACAACACCCTGGCTGCTGGGTCACGTACTCTGTCAGTAGTGTTGGCATGACAACATCCTGGCTGCTGGGTCACGTACTCTGTCAGTAGTGTTGTCATGACAACACCCTGGCTGCTGGGTCACGTACTCTGTCAGTAGTGTTGTCATGACAACACCCTGGCTGCTGGGTCACGTACTCTGTCAGTAGTGTTGTCATGACAACACCCTGGCTGCTGGGTGACGTACTCTGTCAGTAGTGTTGTCATGACAACACCCAGCCTGCTGGGTCACGTACTCTGTCAGTAGTGTTGCCATGACAACATCCTGGCTGCTGAGTCACGTACTCTGTCAGTAGTGTTGTCATGACAACACCCTGGCTGCTGGGTCACGTACTCTGTCAGTAGTGTTGTCATGACAACACCCTGGCTGCTGGGTCACGTACTCTGTCAGTAGTGTTGTCATGACAACACCCTGGCTGCTGGGTCACGTACTCTGTCAGTAGTGTTGTCATGACAACACCCTGGCTGCTGGGTCACGTACTCTGTCAGTAGTGTTGTCATGACAACACACTGGCTGCTGGGTCACGTACTCTGTCAGTAGTGTTGTCATGACAACACCCTGGCTGCTGGGTCACGTACTCTGTCAGTAGTGTTGTCATGACAACACCCTGGCTGCTGGCTCACGTACTCTGTCAGTAGTGTTGTCATGACAACACCCAGCCTGCTGGGTCACGTACTCTATCAGTAGTGTTGTCATGACAACACCCTGGCTGCTGGGTCACGTACACTGTCAGTAGTGTTGGCATGACAACACCCAGCCTGCTGGGTCACGTACTCTGTCTGTCAGTAGTGTTGTCATGACAACACCCAGCCTGCTGGGTCACGTACTCTGTCAGTAGTGTTGTCATGACAACACCCAGCCTGTTGGCTCACGTACTCTGTCAGTAGTATTGTCATGACAACACCCAGCCTGCTGGGTCACGTACTCTGTCAGTAGTGTTGTCATGACAACACCCTGGCTGCTGGGTCACATACTCTGTCAGTAGTATTGTCATGAAAACACCCAGCCTGCTGGGTCACGTACTCTGTCAGTAGTGTTGTCATGACAACACCCTGGCTGCTGGGTCACATACACTGTCAGTAGTGTTGTCATGACAACACCCTGGCTGCTGGGTCACATACACTGTCAGTAGTGTTGTCATGACAACACCCTGGCTGCTGGGTCACATACACTGTCAGTAGTGTTGTCATGACAACACCCTGGCTGCTGGGTCACATACACTGTCAGTAGTGTTGTCATGACAACACCCTGGCTGCTGGGTCACATACACTGTCAGTAGTGTTGTCATGACAACACCCTGGCTGCTGGGTCACATACACTGTCAGTAGTGTTGTCATGACAACACCCTTGCTGCTGGGTCACATACACTGTCAGTAGTGTTGCCATGACAACACCCAGGCTGCTGGGTCACATACACTGTCAGTAGTGCTGTCATGACAACACCCAGGCTGCTGGGTCACATACACTGTCAGTAGTGTTGCCATGACAACACCGTGGCTGTTGGGTCACATACACTGTCAGTAGTGTTGTCAGGACAACAACCAGGCTGTTGGGTCATATACACTGTCAGTAGTGTTGTCATGACAACAACCAGGCTGTTGGGTCATATACACTGTCAGTAGTGTTGTCATGACAACACCCAGGCTGCTGGGTCACATACACTGTCAGTATTGTTGTCATGACAACACCCAGGCTGCTGGGTCACATACACTGTCAGTATTGTTGCCATGACAACACCCAGGCTGCTGGGTCACATACACTGTCAGTATTGTTGCCATGACAACACCCAGGCTGCTGGGTCATATACACTGTCAGTAGTGTTGTCATGACAACAACCAGGCTGCTGGGTCATATTCACTGTCAGTAGTGTTGTCATGACAACACCCTGGCTGCTGGGTCACATACACTGTCAGTAGTGTTGTCATGACAACACCCAGGCTGCTGAGACACACTGTCAGTAGTGTTGCCATGACAACACCCAGGCTGCTGGGTCACTTACACTGTCAGTAGTTTTGTCATGACAACACCCAGGCTGCTGAGACACACTGTCAGTAGTGTTGCCATGACAACACCCAGGCTGCTGGGTCACATACACTGTCAGTATTGTTGCCATGACAATACCCAGGCTGCTGGGTCACATACACTGTCAGTATTGTTGCCATGACAACACCCAGGCTGCTGGGTCACATACACTGTCAGTAGTGTTGTCATGACAACAACCAGGCTGCTGGGTCATATTCACTGTCAGTAGTGTTGTCATGACAACACCCTGGCTGCTGGGTCACATACACTGTCAGTAGTGTTGTCATGACAACACCCAGGCTGCTGAGACACACTGTCAGTAGTGTTGCCATGACAACACCCAGGCTGCTGGGTCACTTACACTGTCAGTAGTTTTGTCATGACAACACCCAGGCTGCTGAGACACACTGTCAGTAGTGTTGCCATGACAACACCCAGGCTGCTGGGTCACATACACTGTCAGTATTGTTGCCATGACAATACCCAGGCTGCTGGGTCACATACACTGTCAGTATTGTTGCCATGACAACACCCAGGCTGCTGGGTCACATACACTGTCAGTATTGTTGCCATGACAACACCCAGGCTGCTGGGTCACATACACTGTCAGTATTGTTGCCATGACAACACCAAGGCTGCTGAGACACACTGTCAGTAGTGTTGCCATGACAACACCCAGGCTGCTGGGTCACATACACTGTCAGTATTGTTGCCATGACAACACCCAGGCTGCTGGGTCACATACACTGTCAGTAGTGTTGCCATGACAACACCCTGGCTGCTGGGTCATATTCACTGTCAGTAGTGTTGCCATGACAACACCCAGGCTGCTGGGTCACATACACTGTCAGTAGTGTTGTCATGACAACGCCCAGGCTTCTGGGTCACGTACTCTGTCAGAAGTTTTGTCATGACAATACCCAGGTTGCTGGGTCACATGCACTGTCAGTAGTGTTGCCATGACAACACCCTGGCTGCTGGGTCACATACACTGTCAGTAGTGTTGCCATGACAACACCCTGGCTGCTGGGTCACATACACTGTCAGTAGTGCTGTCATGACAACATCCTGCCTTCTGGGTCACATACACTGTCAGTAGTGTTGTCATGACAACACCCTGGCTGCTGGGTCACGTACTCTGTCAGTAGTGTTGTCATGACAACACCCTGGCTGCTGGGTCACATACACTGTCAGTAGTGTTGCCATGACAACACCCAGGCTGCTGGGTCACATACACTGTCAGTAGTGTTTCCATGACAACACCCAGGCTGCTGAGACACACTGTCAGTAGTGTTGCCATGACAACACCCAGGCTGCTGGGTCACATACACTGTCAGTATTGTTGCCATGACAACACCCAGGCTGCTGGGTCACATACACTGTCAGTAGTGTTTCCATGACAACACCCAGGCTGCTGAGACACACTGTCAGTAGTGTTGCCATGACAACACCCTGGCTGCTGGGTCACATACACTGTCAGTAGTGTTGCCATGACAACACCCAGGCTGCTGAGACACACTGTCAGAAGTGTTGCCATGACAACACCCAGGCTGCTGGGTCACATACACTGTCAGTATTGTTGCCATGACAACACCCAGGCTGCTGGGTCACATACACTGTCAGTAGTGTTGCCATGCCAACACCCTGGCTGCTGGGTCACATGCACTGTCAGTAGTGTTGCCATGACAACATCCTGGCTGCTGGGTCACATACACTGTCAGTAGTGTTGCCATGACAACACCCTGGCTGCTGGGTCACATACACTGTCAGTAGTGCTGTCATGACAACATCCTGCCTTCTGGGTCACATACACTGTCAGTAGTGTTGTCATGACAACATCCTGGCTGCTGGGTCACGTACTCTGTCAGTAGTGTTGTCATGACAACACCCTGGCTGCTGGGTCACGTACTCTGTCAGTAGTGTTGTCATGACAACACCCTGGCTGCTGGGTCACGTACTCTGTCAGTAGTGTTGTCATGACAACACCCTGGCTGCTGGGTCACGTACTCTGTCAGTAGTGTTGTCATGACAACACCCAGCCTGCTGGGTCACGTACTCTGTCAGTAGTGTTGCCATGACAACATCCTGGCTGCTGGGTCACGTACTCTGTCAGTAGTGTTGTCATGACAACACCCTGGCTGCTGGGTCACGTACTCTGTCAGTAGTGTTGTCATGACAACACCCTGGCTGCTGGGTCACGTACTCTGTCAGTAGTGTTGTCATGACAACACCCTGGCTGCTGGGTCACGTACTCTGTCAGTAGTGTTGTCATGACAACACCCTGGCTGCTGGGTCACGTACTCTGTCAGTAGTGTTGTCATGACAACACACTGGCTGCTGGGTCACGTACTCTGTCAGTAGTGTTGTCATGACAACACCCTGGCTGCTGGGTCACGTACTCTGTCAGTAGTGTTGTCATGACAACACTCTGGCTGCTGGCTCACGTACTCTGTCAGTAGTGTTGTCATGACAACACCCAGCCTGCTGGGTCACGTACTCTGTCAGTAGTGTTGTCATGACAACACCCTGGCTGCTGGGTCACGTACACTGTCAGTAGTGTTGGCATGACAACACCCAGCCTGCTGGGTCACGTACTCTGTCTGTCAGTAGTGTTGTCATGACAACACCCAGCCTGCTGGGTCACTTACTCTGTCAGTAGTGTTGTCATGACAACACCCAGCCTGTTGGCTCACGTACTCTGTCAGTAGTATTGTCATGACAACACCCAGCCTGCTGGGTCACGTACTCTGTCAGTAGTGTTGTCATGACATCACCCTGGCTGCTGGGTCACATACTCTGTCAGTAGTATTGTCATGAAAACACCCAGGCTGCTGGGTCACATACACTGTCAGTATTGTTGCCATGACAACACCCAGGCTGCTGGGTCATATACACTGTCAGTAGTGTTGTCATGACAACAACCAGGCTGCTGGGTCATATTCACTGTCAGTAGTGTTGTCATGACAACACCCTGGCTGCTGGGTCACATACACTGTCAGTAGTGTTGTCATGACAACACCCAGGCTGCTGAGACACACTGTCAGTAGTGTTGCCATGACAACACCCAGGCTGCTGGGTCACTTACACTGTCAGTAGTTTTGTCATGACAACACCCAGGCTGCTGAGACACACTGTCAGTAGTGTTGCCATGACAACACCCAGGCTGCTGGGTCACATACACTGTCAGTATTGTTGCCATGACAATACCCAGGCTGCTGGGTCACATACACTGTCAGTATTGTTGCCATGACAACACCCAGGCTGCTGGGTCACATACACTGTCAGTATTGTTGCCATGACAACACCCACGCTGCTGGGTCACATACACTGTCAGTATTGTTGCCATGACAATACCCAGGCTGCTGGGTCACATACACTGTAAGTAGTGTTGCCATGACAACACCCTGGCTGCTGGGTCACATACACTGTCAGTATTGTTGCCATGACAACACCCAGGCTGCTGGGTCACATACACTGTCAGTATTGTTGCCATGACAACACCCAGGCTGCTGAGACACACTGTCAGTAGTGTTGCCATGACAACACCCAGGCTGCTGGGTCACATACACTGTCAGTATTGTTGCCATGACAACACCCAGGCTGCTGGGTCACATACACTGTCAGTAGTGTTGCCATGACAACACCCTGGCTGCTGGGTCATATTCACTGTCAGTAGTGTTGCCATGACAACACCCAGGCTGCTGTGTCACATACACTGTCAGTGGTGTTGCCATGACAACACCCAGGCTGCTGGGTCACATACACTGTCAGTATTGTTGCCATGACAACACCCAGGCTGCTGGGTCACATACACTGTCAGTATTGTTGCCATGACAACACCCAGGCTGCTGGGTCACATACACTGTCAGTAGTGTTGCCATGACAACACCCTGGCTGCTGGGTCATATTCACTGTCAGTAGTGTTGCCATGACAACACCCAGGCTGCTGGGTCACATACACTGTCAGTAGTGTTGTCATGACAACGCCCAGGCTTCTGGGTCACGTACTCTGTCAGAAGTTTTGTCATGACAATACCCAGGTTGCTGGGTCACATGCACTGTCAGTAGTGTTGCCATGACAACACCCTGGCTGCTGGGTCACATACACTGTCAGTAGTGTTGCCATGACAACACCCAGGCTGCTGAGACACACTGTCAGTAGTGTTGCCATGACAACACCCAGGCTGCTGGGTCACATACACTGTCAGTATTGTTGCCATGACAACACCCAGGCTGCTGGGTCACATACACTGTCAGTAGTGTTGCCATGACAACATCCTGGCTGCTGGGTCACATACACTGTCAGTAGTGTTGCCATGACAACACCCTGGCTGCTGGGTCACATACACTGTCAGTAGTGCTGTCATGACAACATCCTGCCTTCTGGGTCACATACACTGTCAGTAGTGTTGTCATGACAACATCCTGGCTGCTGGGTCACGTACTCTGTCAGTAGTGTTGTCATGACAACACCCTGGCTGCTGGGTCACGTACTCTGTCAGTAGTGTTGTCATGACAACACCCTGGCTGCTGGGTCACGTACTCTGTCAGTAGTGTTGTCATGACAACACCCTGGCTGCTGGGTCACGTACTCTGTCAGTAGTGTTGTCATGACAACACCCAGCCTGCTGGGTCACGTACTCTGTCAGTAGTGTTGCCATGACAACATCCTGGCTGCTGGGTCACGTACTCTGTCAGTAGTGTTGTCATGACAACACCCTGGCTGCTGGGTCACGTACTCTGTCAGTAGTGTTGTCATGACAACACCCTGGCTGCTGGGTCACGTACTCTGTCAGTAGTGTTGTCATGACAACACCCTGGCTGCTGGGTCACGTACTCTGTCAGTTGTGTTGTCATGACAACACCCTGGCTGCTGGGTCACGTACTCTGTCAGTATTGTTGTCATGACAACACACTGGCTGCTGGGTCACGTACTCTGTCAGTAGTGTTGTCATGACAACACCCTGGCTGCTGGGTCACGTACTCTGTCAGTAGTGTTGTCATGACAACACTCTGGCTGCTGGCTCACGTACTCTGTCAGTAGTGTTGTCATGACAACACCCAGCCTGCTGGGTCACGTACTCTGTCAGTAGTGTTGTCATGACAACACCCTGGCTGCTGGGTCACGTACACTGTCAGTAGTGTTGGCATGACAACACCCAGCCTGCTGGGTCACGTACTCTGTCTGTCAGTAGTGTTGTCATGACAACACCCAGCCTGCTGGGTCACGTACTCTGTCAGTAGTGTTGTCATGACAACACCCAGCCTGTTGGCTCACGTACTCTGTCAGTAGTATTGTCATGACAACACCCAGCCTGCTGGGTCACGTACTCTGTCAGTAGTGTTGTCATGACATCACCCTGGCTGCTGGGTCACATACTCTGTCAGTAGTATTGTCATGAAAACACCCAGCCTGCTGGGTCACGTACTCTGTCAGTAGTGTTGTCATGACAACACCCTGGCTGCTGGGTCATATTCACTGTCAGTAGTGTTGCCATGACAACACCCAGGCTGCTGGGTCACATACACTGTTAGTAGTGTTGTCATGACAACACCCAGGCTGCTGGGTCACGTACTCTGTCAGTAGTGTTGCCATGACAACACCCTGGCTGCTGGGTCACATACACTGTCAGTAGTGTTGTCATGACAACACCCTGGCTGCTGGGTCACGTACACTGTCAGTAGTATTGTCATGACAACACCCTGGCTGCTGGGTCACATACACTGTCATTAGTGTTGTCATGACAACACCCTGGCTGCTGGGTCACATACACTGTCAGTAGTGCTGTCATGACAACACCCAGGCTGCTGGGTCACGTACACTGTCAGTAGTGCTGTCATGACAACACCCTGGCTGTTGGGTCACGTACTCTGTCAGTAGTGTTGTCATGACAACACCCAGGCTGCTGGGTCACGTACACTGTCAGTAGTGTTGCCATGACAGCACCCAGGCTGCTGGGTCACGTACACTGTCAGTAGTGTTGCCATGACAACACCCAGGCTGCTGGGTCACATACGCTGTCAGTAGTGCTGTCATGACAACACCTAGGCTGCTGGGTCACGTACACTGTCAGTAGTGTTGCCATGACAACACCCTGGCTGCTGGGTCACATACACTGTCAGTAGTGTTGTCATGACAACACCCAGGCTGCTGGGTCACATACACTGTCAGTAGTGTTGCCATGACAACACCCTGGCTGCTGGGTTACATACACTGTCAGTAGTGTTGTCATGACAAGACCCTGGCTGCTGGGTCACATACACTGTCAGTAGTGTTGTCATGACAACACCCAGGCTGCTGGGTTACATACACTGTCAGTAGTGTTGTCATGACAACACCCAGGCTGCTGGGTTACATACACTGTCAGTAGTGTTGTCATGACAACACCCAGGCTGCTGGGTTACATACACTGTCAGTAGTGTTGTCATGACAACACCCAGGCTGCTGGGTTACATACACTGTCAGTAGTGTTGTCATGACAACACCCTTGCTGCTGGGTCACATACACTGTCAGTAGTGTTGCCATGACAACACCGTGGCTGTTGGGTCACATACACTGTCAGTAGTGTTGTCATGACAACAACCAGGCTGTTGGGTCATATACACTGTCAGTAGTGTTGTCATGACAACAACCAGGCTGTTTGGTCATATACACTGTCAGTAGTGTTGTCATGACAACACCCAGGCTGCTGGGTCACATACACTGTCAGTATTGTTGTCATGACAACACCCAGGCTGCTGGGTCACATACACTGTCAGTATTGTTGCCATGACAACACCCAGGCTACTGGGTCACATACACTGTCAGTATTGTTGCCATGACAACACCCAGGCTGCTGGGTCATATACACTGTCAGTAGTGTTGTCATGACAACAACCAGGCTGCTGGGTCACATACACTGTCAGTAGTGTTGTCATGACAACACCCAGGCTGCTGAGACACACTGTCAGTAGTGTTGCCATGACAACACCCAGGCTGCTGGGTCACTTACACTGTCAGTAGTTTTGTCATGACAACACCCAGGCTGCTGAGACACACTGTCAGTAGTGTTGCCATGACAACACCCAGGCTGCTGGGTCACATACACTGTCAGTATTGTTGCCATGACAATACCCAGGCTGCTGGGTCACATACACTGTCAGTATTGTTGCCATGACAACACCCAGGCTGCTGGGTCACATACACTGTCAGTATTGTTGCCATGACAACACCCACGCTGCTGGGTCACATACACTGTCAGTATTGTTGCCATGACAATACCCAGGCTGCTGGGTCACATACACTGTAAGTAGTGTTGCCATGACAACACCCAGGCTGCTGGGTCACATACACTGTCAGTATTGTTGCCATGACAACACCCAGGCTGCTGGGTCACATACACTGTCAGTATTGTTGCCATGACAACACCCAGGCTGCTGAGACACACTGTCAGTAGTGTTGCCATGACAACACCCAGGCTGCTGGGTCACATACACTGTCAGTATTGTTGCCATGACAACACCCAGGCTGCTGGGTCACATACACTGTCAGTAGTGCTGTCATGACAACATCCTGCCTTCTGGGTCACATACACTGTCAGTAGTGTTGTCATGACAACACCCTGGCTGCTGGGTCACGTACTCTGTCAGTAGTGTTGTCATGACAACACCCTGGCTGCTGGGTCACATACACTGTCAGTAGTGTTGCCATGACAACACCCAGGCTGCTGGGTCACATACACTGTCAGTAGTGTTGCCATGACAACACCCAGGCTGCTGAGACACACTGTCAGTAGTGTTGCCATGACAACACCCAGGCTGCTGGGTCACATACACTGTCAGTATTGTTGCCATGACAACACCCAGGCTGCTGGGTCACATACACTGTCAGTAGTGTTGCCATGACAACACCCTGGCTGCTGGGTCATATTCACTGTCAGTAGTGTTGCCATGACAACACCCAGGCTGCTGGGTCACATACACTGTCAGTAGTGTTGTCATGACAACGCCCAGGCTTCTGGGTCACGTACTCTGTCAGAAGTTTTGTCATGACAATACCCAAGTTGCTGGGTCACATGCACTGTCAGTAGTGTTGCCATGACAACACCCTGGCTGCTGGGTCACATACACTGTCAGTAGTGTTGCCATGACAACACCCAGGCTGCTGAGACACACTGTCAGTAGTGTTGCCATGACAACACCCAGGCTGCTGGGTCACATACACTGTCAGTATTGTTGCCATGACAACACCCGGGCTGCTGGGTCACATACACTGTCAGTAGTGTTGCCATGACAACACCCTGGCTGCTGGGTCACATGCACTGTCAGTAGTGTTGCCATGACAACATACTGGCTGCTGGGTCACATACACTGTCAGTAGTGTTGCCATGACAACACCCTGGCTGCTGGGTCACATACACTGTCAGTAGTGCTGTCATGACAACATCCTGCCTTCTGGGTCACATACACTGTCAGTAGTGTTGTCATGACAACATCCTGGCTGCTGGGTCACATACACTGTCAGTAGTGTTGTCATGACAACACCCTGGCTGCTGGGTCACATACACTGTCAGTACTGTTGTCATGACAACACCCTGGCTGCTGGGTCACATACACTGTCAGTAGTGTTGTCATGACAACATCCTAGCTGCTGGGTCACATACACTGTCAGTAGTTTTGTCATGACAACATCCTGGCTCCTGGGTCACATACACTGTCAGTAGTGTTGTCATGACAACACCCTGGCTCCTGGGTCACATACACTGTCAGTAGTGTTGTCATGACAACACCCTGGCTGCTGGGTCACCTACACTGTCAGTAGTGTTGCCATGACAGCACCCTGGCTGCTGGGTCACATACACTGTCAGTAGTGCTGTCATGACAACACCCAGGCTGCTGGGTCACGTACTCTGCCAGTAGTGTTGTCATGACAACACCCTGGCTGCTGGGTCACCTACACTGTCAGTAGTGTTGCCATGACAGCACCCAGGCTGCTGGGTCACATACACTGTCAGTAGTGCTGTCATGACAACACAAAGGCTGCTGGGTCACATACACTGTCAGTAGTGCTGTCATGACAACACCCAGGCTGCTGGGTCACGTACTCTGTCAGTAGTTTTGTTATGACAATACCCAGGCTGCTGGGTCACATACACTGTCAGTAGTGTTGCCATGACAACACCCAGGCTGCTGGGTCACATTGTCAGTATTGTTGTCATGACAACACCCAGGCTGCTGGGTCACATACACTGTCATTAGCGTTGTCATGACAACACCCTGGCTGCTGGGTCATATTCACTGTCAGTAGTGTTGCCATGACAACACCCAGGCTGCTGGGTCACATACACTGTTAGTAGTGTTGTCATGACAACACCCAGGCTGCTGGGTCACGTACTCTGTCAGTAGTGTTGCGATGACAACACCCTGGCTGCTGGGTCACATACACTGTCAGTAGTGTTGTCATGACAACACCCTGGCTGCTGGGTCACATACACTGTCAGTAGTATTGTCATGACAACACCCTGGCTGCTGGGTCACATACACTGTCATTAGTGTTGTCATGACAACACCCTGGCTGCTGGGTCACATACACTGTCAGTAGTGCTGTCATGACAACACCCAGGCTGCTGGGTCACGTACACTGTCAGTAGTGCTGTCATGACAACACCCTGGCTGTTGGGTCACGTACTCTGTCAGTAGTGTTGTCATGACAACACCCAGGCTGCTGGGTCACGTACACTGTCAGTAGTGTTGCCATGACAGCACCCAGGCTGCTGGGTCACGTACACTGTCAGTAGTGTTGCCATGACAACACCCAGGCTGCTGGGTCACATACGCTGTCAGTAGTGCTGTCATGACAACACCTAGGCTGCTGGGTCACGTACACTGTCAGTAGTGTTGCCATGACAACACCCTGGCTGCTGGGTCACATACACTGTCAGTAGTGTTGTCATGACAACACCCAGGCTGCTGGCTCACGTACACTGTCAGTAGTGTTGCCATGACAACACCCTGGCTGCTGGGTCACATACACTGTCAGTAGTGTTGTCATGACAACACCCAGGCTGCTGGGTCACATACACTGTCAGTAGTGTTGCCATGACAACACCCTGGCTGCTGGGTTACATACACTGTCAGTAGTGTTGTCATGACAAGACCCTGGCTGCTGGGTAACATACACTGTCAGTAGTGTTGTCATGACAACACCCAGGCTGCTGGGTTACATACACTGTCAGTAGTGTTGTCATGACAACACCCAGGCTGCTGGGTTACATACACTGTCAGTAGTGTTGTCATGACAACACCCAGGCTGCTGGGTTACATACACTGTCAGTAGTGTTGTCATGACAACACCCAGGCTGCTGGGTTACATACACTGTCAGTAGTGTTGTCATGACAACACCCTGGCTGCTGGGTCACATACACTGTCAGTAGTGTTGTCATGACAACACCCTGGCTGCTGGGTCACATACACTGTCAGTAGTGTTGTCATGACAACACCCTGGCTGCTGGGTCACATACACTGTCAGTAGTGTTGTCATGACAACACCCTGGCTGCTGGGTCACATACACTGTCAGTAGTGTTGTCATGATAACACCCTGGCTGCTGGGTCACATACACTGTCAGTAGTGTTGTCATGACAACACCCTGGCTGCTGTGTCACATACACTGTCAGTAGTGTTGTCATGACAACACCCTGGCTGCTGGGTCACATACACTGTCAGTAGTGTTGTCATGACAACACCCTGGCTGCTGGGTCACATACACTGTCAGTAGTGTTGTCATGACAACACCCTGGCTGCTGGGTCACATACACTGTCAGTAGTGTTGTCATGACAACACCCTGGCTTCTGGGTCACATACACTGTCAGTAGTGTTGTCATGACAACACCCTGGCTGCTGGGTCACATACACTGTCAGTAGTGTTGTCATGACAACACCCTGGCTGCTGGGTCACATACACTGTCAGTAGTGTTGTCATGACAACACCCTGGCTGGTGGGTCACATACACTGTCAGTAGTGTTGTCATGACAACACCCTGGCTGCTGGGTCACATACATTGTCAGTAGTGTTGTCATGACAACACCCTGGCTGCTGGGTCACATACACTGTCAGTAGTGTTGTCATGACAACACCCTGGCTGCTGGGTCACATACACTGTCAGTAGTGTTGTCATGACAACACCCTGGCTGGTGGGTCACATACACTGTCAGTAGTGTTGTCATGACAACACCCTGGCTGCTGGGTCACATACATTGTCAGTAGTGTTGCCATGACAACACCCTGGCTGCTGGGTCACATACATTGTCAGTAGTGTTGCCATGACAACACCCTGGCTGCTGGGTTAAGTTATACCATGAATTAAGGAAAGATCCTGGACTTCACCTTACGAAACAGACAAAGCAAATGCAATAGTAATTATACACAAGGTAGATTATAGTGGAAAAATGAACATGTTATTGAAAGACGGAGGAATTTACGTGCCTCTTGATCTTCAGATAGTTCCAGACTATGGAACTGAACTTCTCCAGGCTGAGGGACTGACAACCTAAAATCTACGACTTTAAGGGTGATGGAATGATTACATCGTCTTCACATCTCTACTGTTCCTGCCTACTTTCTGTATTCGACTGAAGAAGCCTACTGTGTAGGCGAAACGTTTCGGAATAAAGTTGCCTAACTTTTGCCTATGTGTCTTACCTACCAGCCTCTTAAGGAACATGGGTGATACCTTGATCTCCGTACCTTACCTTTATATACCTTTATATATAGTTTCCAGAGTTTTTCTACTTGCCTGGTCAACCAGGCTGTTGGTGCTGGAGGCCCGCTGGCCTACATATCCATCCATACGATAGGAGCAAGAAGTGAGAGAGCGGTTCTCCCAGAGACGGAAACATATCTAGTAGGTGTGATATATAGTGATTGAATTACTATTTAAAGTCTGGGGTTGTAACTCTCATCCACCTGAGTTTACCTGGAGAGTGTTCCGAGGGTCAACGCCCCCGGGGCCCGGTCCCAGACCAGACCTCCCGGTGGATGACCTCATCAACCAGGCTGTTGGTGCAGCCCGTTCTGCAGGTTAGAGAAAGAGAGAGCGTGGAGTTGCCAACGCTGCAAGCAGCCGTGATGTATCTCAGAACACACATCACCTGCCTCTCCATAGTTCTTAACTATGTCTAAATGTATTAATTAATTAATTAATGTATAATTTAAGAATCATATAGATCACCACAACTTTGTCTTGTTTTATTCCGTGTTGTGTATACTATGTTTATATATATATATATATATATATATATATATATATATATATATATATATATATATATATATATATATATATATATATATATATTGATTTCCCTAAATATATAGATAAAGTTTTGTTTGAAGTTCGTGCGGAAATCAACGAAGTGTGATGCGTGCAATAATAAACACTTATCTTGTATAACAAGAATGTATAACAGATATCCCAAATAGCAAGTATATACCAAACACTGTGAATAACAAGTGTATAATAAATGCCTTGAATAACAAAAGTGTATAATAGCGACATCAAAACATTCCATCAGCTGTCAAAGCCCAGGAAAAATATTGTACTGAGAGAAAAACAAGGATTGGAGAGAAAGGAGTAAAGAGTGTGGAAATAGTGAATAAAGGCAGATAAAAATATGGGAGGGGAGGGAAGGAGAGGAGCAGGGAAGAGACAAAGGAAGAGTAGAAACATGGAAGGGACCAGTGAGCTGCGAGAACCAAACAGGGAGAGACAGAAACAAAAAGAAAGAGAGACACAGAGAGAATAACTATAAAGGAATATATGGAGACAAATGGAAATAGCATACATAACAGGGAATAAAAGAAGACAAAGTTGTGATGAAGATGACTCTTGAAGGATAACGAAGGAGAAACTTTAAGAAATGAAAGAAGAAAAACGCGAGAAAATTATCAGAAAGTCTTAATAACTGACGGATCAGAGAATTGGCAACTGGTGATAAACAAGTACATAAATCATAATTATTAATACAAAGAAGTAATAGTTAAGGGAGTGAAGGAAGGGAGAGCAAGAAGTGAGAGAGATAAGAAGCAGCAAGAAGTGAGAGGAGAGAGAGAAGTAACGGGGTGGAGGAAGTGAGGGAGAGGAGAAGAAGTTAGTGGGGTGTGTGGAGGTAGTGTGGGAGGGGAGAGAGAAGAGGTGAGGGGAGGGGTAGTGGGGGAGGGGTAGTGGGGGAGGGTCAGTAAATAATGAAGCTACTGAACACCCGGGGAGTTAATAGTGAATATTTACCTTGATATATCACTGTATCCTGTCTCCCCTCCCTCTCCCTGTCTCCCCTCCCTCTCCCTGTCTCCCCTCCCTCTCCCTGTCTCCCCTCCCTCTCCCTGTCTCCCCTCCCTCTCCCTGTCTCCCCTCCCTCTCCCTGTCTACCTCCCTCTCCCTGTCTCCCCTCCCTCTCCCTGTCTCCCCTCCCTCTCCCTGTCTCCCCTCCCTCTCCCTGTCTCCCCTCCCTCTCGCTGTCTCCCCTCCCTCTCCCTGTCTCCCCTCCCTCTCCCTGTCTCCTCTCCCTCTCCCTGTCTCCCTTCCCTCTCCCTGTCTCCCCTCCCTCCCTGTCTCCCCTCCCTCTCCCTGTCTCCCCTCCCTCTCCCAGTTTCCCCTCCCTCTCCCTGTGTCCCCTCCCCCTCCCTGTTTCCCCCCTCTCCCTGTCTCCCCTCCCTCTCCCTGTCTCCTCTCCCTCTCCCTGTCTCCCCTCCCTCTCCCTGTCTCCCCTCCCTCCCTGTCTCCCCTCCCTCTCCCTGTCTCCCCTCCCTCTCCCTGTTTCCGCTCCCTCCCTGTCTCCCCTCCCTCTCCCTGTCTCCCCTCCCTCTCCCTGTTTCCCCTCCCCCTCCCTGTCTCCCCTCCCTCTCCCTGTCTCCCCTCTCACTCCCTGTCTCCTCTCCCTCTCCCTGTCTCCCCTCCCTCTCCCTGTCTCCCCTCCCTCCCTGTCTCCCCTCCCTCTCCCTGTCTCCCCTCCCTCTCCCTGTTTCCCCTCCCTCTCCCTGTCTCCCCTCCCTCTCCCTGTCTCCCCTCCCTCTCCCTGTCGCCCCTCCCGATCCCTGTCTCCCCTCCCTCTCCCTGTCTCCCCTCCCTCTCCCTGTCTCCCCTCCCTCTCCCTGTCTCCCCTCCCTCTCCATGTCTCCCCTCTCCCTTGCTCCTACCTCCCTCCCCTCTCTCTTGCTCCTACTTCCCTCCCCTCTCCCTTGCTCCTACCTCCCACCCCTCTCCCTGGCTCCTACCTCCCTCCCCTCTCCCTGGCTCCTACCTCCTTCCTCACTCCCTTCCTCCTTCCTCCCTGCCTTCCCTTCTTTCCCTCCCCTTCCCTCCAGGAGTCCACCTCTCCCTGCCCTCCCTCCCGTCCCCTTTATCCTTCCTGTTGTATCTTTCCAACTGATCTCCGTTCCAGAGTATGGAGTACCGTCTAGCTCACTAGTAAGAGCAATTGAATCACAATAGCAAGGTCCTGGGTTCGATTCCCTGGCATGGAGTAACACACATGCAAATTTTCTTACACCCCTGCCCACCCAGCCGTAAAAAAATAGGTACCTGTGTGTTAGAAGTCATCTAGCGTTTAAGAAGCTCCAGACCTATTTTCAAAACAGGTGACAGGTCCTTAGCTTCGAACTATAGACCAATAAGCCTAACCTCCATAGTGGGAAAATTTATGGAATCAATAATTGCCGAGGCAGTTCGTAGCCACCTTGAAAAGCATAAATTAATCAACGAATCTCAGCATGGTTTTACAAAGGGGCGTTCCTGCCTTACGAATTTATTAACTTTTTTCACTAAGGTATTTGAGGAGGTAGATCATGGTAATGAATATGATATTGTGTATATGGACTTCAGTAAGGCTTTTGACAGGGTCCCACATCAGAGACTATTGAGGAAAATTAAGGCACATGGAATAGGAGGAGAAATTTTTTCCTGGATAGAGGCATGGTTGACAAATAGGCAGCAGAGAGTTTGCATAAATGGGGAGAAATCAAAGTGGGGAAGCGTCACGAGCGGTGTTCCACAGGGGTCGGTGTTGGGCCCCCTGTTGTTCACAATCTACATAAACGACATAGATGAGGGCATAAAGAGCGACATCGGCAAGTTTGCCGATGACACCAAAATAGGCCGTCGAATTCATTCTGACGAGGACATTCGAGCACTCCAGGAAGATTTGAATAGACTGATGCAGTGGTCGGAGAAGTGGCAGATGCAGTTTAATATAGACAAATGCAAAGTTCTAAATGTTGGACAGGACAATAACCATGCCACATATAAACTAAATAATGTAGATCTTAATATTACGGATTGCGAAAAAGATTTAGGAGTTCTGGTTAGCAGTAATCTGAAACCAAGACAACAGTGCATAAGTGTTCGCAATAAAGCTAATAGAATCCTTGGCTTCATATCAAGAAGCATAAATAATAGGAGTCCTCAGGTTGTTCTTCAACTCTATACATCCTTGGTTAGGCCTCATTTAGATTATGCTGCACAGTTTTGGTCACCGTATTACAGAATGGATATAAATTCTCTGGAAAATGTACAAAGGAGGATGACAAAGTTGATCCCATGTATCAGAAACCTTCCCTATGAGGATAGACTAAGGGCCCTGAATCTGCACTCTCTAGAAAGACGTAGAATTAGGGGGGATATGATTGAGGTGTATAAATGGAAGACAGGAATAAATAAAGGGGATGTAAATAGTGTGCTGAAAATATCTAGCCTAGATAGGACTCGCAGCAATGGTTTTAAGTTGGAAAAATTCAGATTCAGGAAGGATATAGGAAAGTACTGGTTTGGTAATAGAGTTGTGGATGAGTGGAACAAACTCCCGAGTACAGTTATAGAGGCCAGAACGTTGTGTAGCTTTAAAAATAGGTTGGATAAATATATGAGTGGATGTGGGTGGGTGTGAGTTGGACCTGATAGCTTGTGCTACCAGGTCGGTTGCCGTGTTCCTCCCTTAAGTCAATGTGACCTGACCTGACTAGGTTGGGTGCATTGGCTTAAGCCGGTAGGAGACTTGGACCTGCCTCACATGGGCCAGTAGGCCTTCTGCAGTGTTCCTTCGTTCTTATGTTCTTATGTTAAGTGTTTAGGAAAGTGTATCCACACACTGGTATGTATCATCTGATGTTGTACATGTATAGTGTACATGTATCATCTGATGTTGTACATGTATAGTGTACATGTATCATCTGATGTTGTATATGTATAGTGAACAGTACCCACAAGATGAAGAATCAGACACATGTACAACATCTGGGTATCTTTATGTGTAGACGCTTCGCCATCCAGTAGCTTTATCAGATTTCCGACATTACCCTAACTCCGATAGATTTCGAAAAAGCCATTGACAACATGCCTATGCACTCAGCCCCGGGCCCAGACTTGTGGAACTCTGTTTTCATTAAGAACTGCAAGAAACCCCTCTCGCGTGCCCTAAGTACACTATGGAGGAGGAGCTTGGACATGGGTGAAATTCCAGTCACTTAAAACAACGGATATAGCCCCACTCCATAAAGGTGGCAGCAAAGCATTAGCTAAGAACTATAGACCAATAGCTCTGACGTCCCACATCATAAAAATCTTTGAAAGAGTGCTAAGAGGCAGGATTGCAATTCACCTGGATTCCCAAAATCTGCACAATCCAGGGCAACATGGATTCAGGGCAGGTCGCTCCTGCCTCTCACAACTACTGGATCACTATGATATGGCCTTGGATGCACTGGAAGAAAATCAGAATGCAGATGTAATATACACAGACTTTGCAAAAGCATTTGACAAATGCAATCATGGTGTAATAGCCCATAAAATACGTGCTAAAGGAATAACTGGGAAAGTGGGGAGATGGATCTTCAACTTCCTAACAAATCGAACACAAAGAATAGTGGTCAACAGAGTTAAATCGGAGGCTGCCATAGTGAAGAGTTCTGTTCCACAAGGCACAGTACTCGCCCCCATCTTATTCCTTATCCTCATATCAGACATAGACAGAGATATACATCACAGCACCGTATCATCCTTTGCGGATGATACTAGGATCTGCATGAGGCTGTCATCTGCTGAGGACGCCGTTAACCTCCAAGAAGATATAAACAAAGTTTTCCAGTGGGCAACGGTAAACAATATGATGTTCAATGAGGACAAATTCCAACTACTCCGTTATGGAAAACTGGAGGAGATAATAACTAGAACAGAGTATACTACAGACTCTGGCCATACAATAGAGCGGAAAAATAATGTAAGGGACCTGGGAGTAGTAATGTCTGAGGATCTCACTTTCAAGGATCACAACAGTGCCACGATCGCACGTGCAAAGAAAATGATAGGGTGGATAATGAGAACGTTCAAAACGAGAGATGCCAAGCCAATGATGATCCTTTTCAAATCACTTGTTCTCTCTAGGCTGGAAAACTGCTGTACATTAACATCTCCATTCAAAGCAGGTGAAATTGCAGATCTAGAGAGTGTACAGAGATCCTTTACTGCACGTATAAGTTCTGTCAAGCACCTTAACTACTGGGAACGCTTGGAAGCACTTGACTTGTACTCGTTGGAACGCAGGAGGGAGAGATATATCATAATCTACACTTGGAAAATCTTGGAAGGAATGGTCCCAAATCTGCACACAGAAATCACTCCCTACGAAAGTAAAAGACTGGGCAGGCGATGCAAAATGCCCCCAATAAAAAGTAGAGGCGCAATTGGTACACTAAGGGAAAACACCATAAGTGTCCGGGGCCTAAGACTTCAACAGCCTCCCATCAAGCATTAGGAGAGTTACCAATAAACCCCTGGCTGCCTTCAAGAGAGAGCTGGACAGATACCTAAAGTCAGTGCCGGATCAGCCGGGCTGTGGCTCGTACGTTGGACTGCGTGCGGCCAGCAGTAACAGCCTAGTTGATCAGGCCCTGATCCATCGGGAGATCTGGTCATGGACCGGGCCGCGGGGGCGTTGATCCCCGGAATAACCTCCAGGTAACCTCCAGGTAATCATTAGCTTGGCATCTCTTGTACTGAATGTTCTCATTATCCATCCTATCAGTTTTCTTGCAGATGTGACAATGGCACTGTTGTGATCCTTGAAGGTGAGATCCTCAGACATTACCACTCCCAGGTCCTTCACATTACTTTTCCGCTCTATTGTGTGATTAGAGTTTGTAGTATACTCAGTTCCAGTTTTTCCATAACGGAGTAGTTGGAATTTGTCTTCATTGAACATCATATTGTTCTCCGTTTGCCCATTGGAAAACCTGGTTTATATCTTATTGGTATACCAAGTGATCGCGTACCCCACACATGATATACCATGTGTGGGGCACACGATCCTACCATGACTCAAATTGACCTTATGAGAAAGGGGCGCCAGATAATTTCTTGCTAAACACCCTCAGGATCTGTTGCAGTTAGCACCTTCAAAAGCAAAAAAGTGTATAGAATAAACGTTTTTTTGTCTTATAAATTTCCTAAACACATTTTCAACTGAGTCTAAAGCCAAAGACTTATTTTCAAATCACAGAGAATTCTACCATCGATCGCAGACTCATTGTACCCACAGGGCAGACTGCAGCTTCTGTCACTGTTATTCTACATTCAGCTGATACTGAAGTAGTGGTACGCATGACCAAACCTGATTAAAGAAAATAACACCAGGACGGCCGGGCTGTTGTGCAAAATTAACTTCGTGCGGCTAGCACCAAGAACCTGGCTAATCAGGTCATCCACCGGAAGGCCTTGTCTGGAACTGAGCCACGAGGGTGCTGACCTTTGGAATACTCTCCAAGAAGACTCCAGGTAGGAACCTATCCAGTTCCTTCTTGAAGACAGCAAGGGGTTTATTGGTAATACGCCTTATGTATGCCAGGAGGCTGGTGTAAGTTACGCTTTTCCATAAAAGCAGCAAGTTGGCATCTTAGCGCCCTTAAAAAGACTTGTGTGTAATGTTAGTGCTACAGGTCTCACTTTTTTGCCATCATTCTGCAGTGTACTCACTGCTTTTCACTGGGAGTATTTAGCACCATCTGCTGAGCCTCTTTGCTTTCGTAGGGTGTGATTCCTTTTTTCTTTTTTACACATCAAATTTACGAGCTACAGCTTATTTCATAGCCCAGCCCTATGTAAAGTCTTCTACCACCCCTTGGGATGCAACTCACAATAGTCAACTATGTAAATCACGATGTATCTTTCTTGCCTTCAATCCAAGGAGTACACGTCAAGAAACTTCAAAAGGTCACAGGAATTTAGGTGACTGGCTGAGCTTATACATGCAGTGATGGTTCTCTGTACATTCTCTAGATCTGCAATTTCACCTGCCTTAAAAGGGGCTGTTAATATAAAGAAAACAAGTGACTTAAAGAGGACCATGATTGGCTTGGCATTTCTAGTTTTTGGGGATACGTTCTTTCCTCGGTGGATATCACTCTCTTGTAAATTCTAATATCGTCTGCAAATACTACTGGTACTCCTACTACTGCTGCTAATAATAATAATAATAATAATAATAATAATAATAATTTTAGTTTCAAGGCAAGTACACTAGCCCCCCCCCTCCTTTCAAGCAGAATGCTAACCCTAAGCCCCTCCCATACAAATTCTGGAGCTGCCCCTGCTAGGTTGCCAAACGTAAGAATCACCTTACTTCACACACTGGGTGTCCATGGCTCGATCCCCGGCAAGAACGGAAACATTGGGCGTGTTTTTTTACACCTGTTATCCCGTTCACCTAGCAAGCAAGTAGGTACCTGGGTGTTAGTCGACTGGTGTGGGTCGCATCCTGGAGGACAAGATTGAGGATCCCAATGGAAATAAGACACAGTCCTCGATGACGCACTGCTTGTTTGGGTTGTCCTTGGTGGCTAACCCTCCGGGGTTAAAAATCCGAACAAAATCTTATAGCAATAACAATGAAGCAGTATGAGTGTGTCATTGACATAGTAAAACTTAGCTTATAGAGGGCGGCCCAGGAGCTATAGCGCCGCCGTTCATGGGAATCATTTAGGTTCGATCCAAGGAAGGGGAGGCTAAGTTTAGTTGTATGAAGAGCCCCTCACCGGCATCAAGGGAACATTAGGTGAGTAATTACTTAACAGCGCGTCACACTCATGTGCCACCAGGCCACGTTGCCACCAGGCCACGTTGCCACCAGGCCACGGGGCCTGGTGGCAAAAGTTCTCGATTCACACGGTGAGGGGTCCGGGTTCGATTCCCGGTGAAAGGGTGGAAAAATTGGACGTGTTTCCTTACACCAGTTGTTTATGTTCACCCATCAGTGAAACAGGTACCTGGGTGTTAGTGGACTGGTGTGGGTCGCATCCTGGGTGTTAGTGGACTGGTGTGGGTCGCATCCTGGGTGTTAGTGGACTGGTGTGGGTCACATCCTGGGTGTTAGTGGACTGGTGTGGGTCGCATCCTGGGTGTTAGTGGACTGGTGTGGGTCACATCCTGGGTGTTAGTGGACTGGTGTGGGTCGCATCCTGGGTGTTAGTGGACTGGTGTGGGTCGCATCCTGGGACAAAACTGACCTAATATGCATGAAATGCTCTGCATAACAAGCGGTTTTCTCTTTAGTAATATGTCATTGATGTCAGCTAGACCTGTATACCTTGTAAATGTATTTCTTTCTTTGAACAGACCAGCCGTATCCCACCAAGGCAGGGTTACCTGGTTACCTGGAGGTTATTCCGGGGATCAACGCCCCCGCGGCCCGGTCCACGACCAGGCCTCCCGATGGATCAGGCTGTTACTGCTGGCCGCACGCAGTCCGACGTACGAGCCACAGCCCGGCTGATCCGGCACTGACTTTAGGTATCTGTCCAGCTCTCTCTTGAAGGCAGCCAGGGGTTTATTGGCAATTCCCCTAATGCTTGATGGGAGGCTGTTGAACAGTTTTGGGCCCCGGACACTTATGGTGTTTTCTCTTAGTGTACCAATGGCGCCCCTACTTTTTATTGGCGGCATTTTGCATCGCCTGCCCAGTCTTTTACTTTCGTAGGGAGTGATTTCTGTGTGCAGATTTGGGACCATTCCTTCCAAGATTTTCCAAGTGTAGATTATGATATATCTCTCCCTCCTGCGTTCCAACGAGTACAAGTCAAGTGCTTTCAAGCGTTCCCAGTAGTTAAGGTGCTTGACAGAACTTATACGTGCAGTAAAGGATCTCTGTACACTCTCTAGATCTGCGATTTCACCTGCTTTGTATGGAGATGTTAATGTACAGCAGTATTCCAGCCTAGAGAGAACAAGTGATTTGAAAAGGATCATCATGGGCTTGGCATCTCTCGTTTTGAAAGTTCTCATTATCCATCCTATCATTTTCTTTGCACGTGCGATCGTGGCACTGTTGTGATCCTTGAAAGTGAGATCCTCAGACATTACTACTCCCAGGTCCCTTACATTATTTTTCCGCTCTATTGTATGGCCGGAGTCAGTAGTATACTCTGTTCTAGTTATTATCTCCTCCAGTTTTCCATAACGGAGTAGTTGGAATTTGTCCTCATTGAACATCATATTGTTTACCGTGGCCCACTGGAAAACTTTGTTTATATCTTCTTGGAGGTTAACCGCGTCCTCAGCAGATGACAGCCTCATGCAGATCCTAGTATCATCCGCAAAGGATGATACGGTGCTGTGGTGTATATCTCTGTTTATGTCTGATATGAGGATAAGGAATAAGATGGGGGCGAGTACTGTGCCTTGTGGAACAGAGCTCTTCACTATGGCAGCCTCCGATTTAACTCTGTTGACCACTACTCTTTGTGTTCGATTTGTTAGGAAGTTGAAGATCCATCTCCCCACTTTCCCAGTTATTCCTTTAGCACGTATTTTATGGGCTATTACGCCATGATCGCATTTGTCAAATGCTTTTGCAAAGTCTGTGTATATTACATCTGCATTCTGATTTTCTTCCAGTGCATCCAAGGCCATGTCATAGTGATCCAGTAGTTGTGAGAGGCAGGAGCGACCTGCCCTGAACCCATGTTGCCCTGGATTGTGCAGATTTTGGGAATCCAGGTGATTTGCAATCCTGCTTCTTAGCACTCTTTCAAAGATTTTTATGATGTGGGACGTCAGAGCTATTGGTCTATAGTTCTTAGCTAATGCTTTGCTCCCACCTTTATGGAGCGGGGCCCAAAAAGAAAAACGAAAGTTTCTCTTTTTAAATTTAGTAATATATACAGGAGAAGGGGTTACTTTTCCCTTGTTCCCGGCATTTTAGTCGCCTCTTAGGACACGCATAGTTTACGAAGGAAGAATTCTGTTCCACTTCCCCATGGAGACAAGAGGAAATAAACAAGAACAAGAACTAGAAAGAAAATAGAAGAAAACCCAGCGGGGTGTGTATATATATGCTTGTACATGTATGTGTAGTGTGACCTAAGTGTAAGTAGAAGTAGCAAGACTTACCTGAAATCTTGCATGTTTATGAGACAGACAAAAGACACCAGCAATCCTACCATCATGTAAAACAATTACAGGCTTTCGTTTTTACACTCACTTGACAGGACGGTAGTACCTCCCAGGGTGGTTGCTGTCTACCAACCTACTACCTAGGTGTACATGCACTTGTACTAAATAAATATATTATTATTATTAATAAATACCCTGATATACAGATATACTAAAAAATACACAAATAATCCTGAAACTTATGACGTTTCGCTCCGACTTGGACCATTAACTAGTGTATTATTTTATTTCTTGGCGTGTGTGAAAGTGATGCCAGCATCAGTTGTTTGTATTATGCGCCCCGCGCAACACATTCACTTGATCAGAGGATTAATTTAGATGCGAGGAAGAGCGCAAGTAAACTACCACCCACCGTGAGGGCAACACACCCACTGAAGGCCACTCAGTCCCAGACCCAGTCACTAGTCCCAGACCACCTGGGCCTGCCAGATTTACACGAAGTGGGGAGGGAGGAGGGGAAGTATCTGCCGTGACGTCAGACATTTGCGCACCCGTTCCCCCGACCCAGTCCCCGGGGTCCAGCAGACTTATTGGGGGGGGGGGGGACTAGTATGTCTGCCGTGACGTCGTACATCCACGACCCACCTCTCACTAGGCCACACAGTTGATGATCTGATCAGTTATGCTATTGGTGCCGGCTACAGACCATCACAGGGAGCTGGACAGATACTTAAAGTCGGTGCCGGATCAGCCGGGCTGTGATTCGTACGTTGGACTACGTGCGGCCAGCAGTAACAGCCTGGTTGATCAGGCCGTGACCCACCGGGAGGCCTGGTCTTGGACTGGGCCGCGGGGGCGTTGATCCCTGGAATACCCTCCAGGTAGATACCCCTGGAAGATACTGTAGCGATTAGTCCCATCTACACGCCGAAATCACTAAAGGTGACCTACCTACCTGGAGTCTACCTGGAGGGCATTCCGGGCATCAACGCTCCCGCGGCTCGGTCCACGACCAGGCCTCCCGGTGGATCAGGGCCTGATCAACGAGGCTGTTACTGCTGGCCGCACGCAATCCAACGTACGAACCACAGCCCGGCTGATACGGCACCGTCTTTAGGTATCTGTCCAGCTCCCTCTTGAAGACAACCAGGGGTCTACCGGTAATGCCCCTTATTGCTTGTGGGAGGCTGTTGAACAGTCTTGGGCCCCGGACACTTACTGCGTTGTCTCCTAGTGTACCAGTGACACCCCTATTTTTCACTGGGGGTATGTTGCATCGCCTGCCAAGTCTTTTGCTTTCGTATGGAGTGATTGCTGTATGCATATTAGGGACCAGTCCCTCCAGAATCTTCCAGGTGTAGATTATGATATATCTCTCTCGCCTGCGCTCTAGTGAGTACAAGTCAAGTGCTTCCAAGCGCTCCCAGTAGTTAAGGTGTTTGATGGAACATACGTGCAGTAAAGGTTCTCTGTACATTCTCTAGTTCTGCAATTTCACCTGCCTTGAATGGGGATGTTAATGTACAACAGTACAGCAGAGGCTTGGCAGATGGCGCGGGATACCTCCGATGATAAGCAGGGAAGTGATAAGTACACTGCGAGAGAACTCAGTAAGTGTAAAAGGACGACGACTCTAACACTCTCCCTTCATGCATAAGGAGGATTACTATCAAGAAGGAACTTGATAAATTTCTCAAATCAGTTCCTAATTAACTGGGCTGCGGTGCATACGCTGTGCTGCGGGCGGCGAGTATCAAACAGCTGATCGATCAGGTCAGCAACCAGGTCTGGTTTGGGATCGGGCCGTGGGTGGTGACCTCCGAAAGCGGCTATTAGTAACCTAACTAGGTAACCCTGCTGATCAGGAACTTATTAGTTCCTTCATGAAGACATTAGGAGTCTATGAGTAATTCTCCTAATATTTAAGTGGAAGGTGTTTAAAAATCTTTGGACTTAGGTGCATAATCTCTTGGTGTTATGTACTGCACTTCTCATTTTTTCACCGGGAGTATCTTGCACCGTCTACCGTGCCTCACACTCCCATGAGGAGTAACTTGAGTGTGCAGCTCTGCAAGCAGTCCTTCTCACTGCTTCCGTATGCAAATGATAATATATCTTCCTTGCCGGTGCTCCAGGGAGCACAACTCAGGGTATTTTAGGAGTTCCCAGGAACTGAAGTGTTTAAAGTTATATGAACGCTAAAACTTCTCCGTCCAGTCTATGGAACTGTGTTTTCACCTGTCTTAAATAGGACTGTTAGTTTACAGCAGTGTTTCTTCTGCCATGTTTGGTGCTGTTAATTTACAGCAGTGTTTCTTCTGCCATGTTTGGTGCTGTTAGTTTACAGCAGTGTTTCTTCTGCCATGTTTGGTGCTGTTAGTTTACAGCAGTGTTTCTTCTGCCATGTTTGGTGCTGTTAGTTTACAGCAGTGTTTCTTCTGCCATGTTTGGTGCTGTTAGTTTACAGCAGTGTTTCTTCTGCCATGTTTGGTGCTGTTAGTTTACAGCAGTGTTTCTTCTGCCATGTTTGGTGCTGTTAGTTTACAGCAGTTTAAAAAGTTCTTTAAGGAGCAACGTCACTGGCGTGGCATCTCTTGTTTCCAGTGATATTACTCTCCTTGAAGCCGCGATAACAAACACTCTTATGTTCCTACAACATGAGAGCTTCCGACATTGTTATATTTAGGTGCCTTATTTGCCTCTTTTTTGTGTGTTTTACTTGGTTGTTTGTATTTTTGATTGCTTTTTCTTTTTTTTTTTTTTTAATTTTCAAGATTTTCTCTTAATTTTTTTTTCGATAGATAAGTAACTGAAATGTTTCCTTATTGGTTATAAGGTCATTTTATGCAGTCCACTGTAAGATTTCATTAACTTGTAAGTTTGTTTAGTTTCTGTTAAGACTACCGACAGTATGTTAGGTAAATTGACATGTTCAGCCCTACACAGGCAGTACTGCCTGTGTTTCAGATTCATCAGGACTATGTTGTTCTCCGCCAACTTCAAGACTGAGGGACTTATTACCTCGTCTTTTTGTTTATACTTCTACATTCTTCACATTATGTCCTTGTATTATATTGATAAAGCCACTGGATAGAGAAACATCTACAAATAAAGATACCCAGATGTTGCACATGTGTCTTTTTTTTTTTTCTTCTTTTTCTTTGCTTGGTGTTGTGTAGTGTGCAGGATCTGACTGTTGTTTAAACCATATTGCAAAACACAATCTGGACGATGATGCAGAGATGAAAGTTATGATGATGTTGAAGATGGAGATGATGACACGGAAGATTTAGTTCATTAGTATCTTAGATATTAGTTTAGTGCTGGGGAAAGATTTAATGTTAGGTTGTCAGGAGACACCTCGTAGCTGGTGCTTTGACCTTCCTTTTGTTCTCGTTAAATTTTTATTGCTGTGACATTATAAGAGGTAGTAATTTTGCTTCGTGTTAATATATTAGCTGCATTTTTATGAGGCAGAAATTATTTTTTAAGGATGATCAGTGGTGTACTGGTAATAAAGCTTATTATTGATCACCCTGCATTATATAATTGACAACTGTAGGCACATGGTATATCGTTTGCTGACTCAAAATAAATGTACGTTTTATGAAGCTGTAAATGTCTAGTTAACTTTGCTTGCCCTGCCTAATGTAGGACGCAGGGAAGGTGAGTCTCAACGACCGTTGCTTTATGGTGAAGATAACAACCATCTTGGGTGTTAGATTTATATGGAATCGTCTACCAACATACTTGACGACGTCAAAAGCACAAAATGTTAATTCCTCTACCTAAAAAAAATGTTAGCAATAAATTTGAATAAAATAATTAATATTCCCGTCGATCTATATGTCTTTTGGTATTCATGAACAATTAATTATCAGCGACCACCTTGGCAGCCATCTTGAATTTCTCAAATTCCTGTAGGGGGTCAGAGTGGCACCCACACTATAGAATTTCCAGCCTCACCCGACTCTCCACTACACTAATACATTGTATGACTCCTGCGGCTTTATTTTTTCCTACGAATGTATTAATAACTAACTTCTGGAATTATGTGGTAGTGGGAATTAATTCTTGTATGAAAGACCCCAATGGAAATAAGTCACTTTAATATAATAATAATATAATATTTTTTCTACAAATATACAAGTACAAGATATACAGTCGTATATGACATCAATGATGTACTTCTATGTTACGCTTCTTATGCAGAACATTTCCCGCAAATTAGGTCAGTTTTGTCCCAGGATGCGACCCACACCAGTCGACTAACACTCAGGTATTTATTTTATACTGATAGGTGAACATAGACAACCGGTGTAAAGAAATACGCCCAATGTTTCTACCCTGGGTGTGAATCGAACACAGACCCTCGGCGTGTGCAGCGAGAAATTTAGCCACCAGGCCACCTTTTCAGGGTTATCCTGGTGTGTAATTTACACATATGTTACAATGTATGATAATTTGTGTAACTATTTATGTGTACCTGTATTTAAATAAACTTACGATTGATATCTTCCTGAAGTGAATTTATAAACCCAAACTGTGTTAGTGGGGGTATAAGGGAGAGGTGATGGTGGTGGTGATGGTGGTGGTGATGGTGGTGGTGGTGATGGTGGTGGTGGTGATAGTGGTGGTGATGGTGGTGGTGGTGGTGGTGATGGTGGTGATGGTGGTAGTGGTGGTGATGGTGGTGGTGATGGTGGTGGTGGTGGTGATGGTGGTGATGGTGGTGGTGATGGTGGTGGTGATGGTGGTGATGGTGGTGGTGATGGTGGTGGTGATGGTGGTGGTGATGGTGGTGGTGGTGGTGGTGGTGGTGGTGATAGTGGTGGTGGTGATGGTGGTGATGGTGGTGGTGGTGGTGATGGTGGTGATGGTGGTGGTGATGGTGGTGGTGATGGTGGTGATGGTGGTAGTGGTGGTGATGGTGGTGGTGATGGTGGTGGTGGTGGTGGTGGTGGTGGTGGTGATGGTGGTGGTGATGGTGGTGGTGGTGATGGTGGTGGTGGTGGTGATGGTGGTGGTGATGGTGGTGATAGTGGTGATGATGGTGATGGTGGTGGTGATGGTGGTGGTGGTGGTGATAGTGGTAATAGTGATGGTGGTGGTGGTGGTCGTGATAGTGGTGATGGTGATGGTGGTGGTGATGGTGGTGGTGATGGTGGTGGTGGTGGTGATGGTGGTGGTGGTGGTGATGGTGGTGGTGATGGTGGTGGTGGTGGTGATGGTGGGGGTGGTGGTGATGGTGGTGGTGGTGGTAGTGGCGATGGTGATGGTGGTCTACCTGGAGTCTACCTGGAGGGTATTCCGGGAATCAACGCCCCCGCGGCCCGGTCCACGACCAGGCCTCCCGGTGGATCAGGGCCTAATCAACCAGGTTATTACTGCTGGCCGCACGTAGTCCAACGTACGCACCACAGCCTGGCTAATCCGGCACTGACTTTCGGTATCTGTCCACCTCCCTCTTGAAGACAACCAGGGGTCTATTGGTAATTCCCCTTATGGCTGGTGGGAGGCTGTTGAAAAGTCTTGGGTCCCGGACACTTATTGTGTTTTCTCCTAGTGTACGAGTTGCGCCCTTACTTTTCACTGAGGGTATGTTGCACCGTCTGCCAAATCTTTTGCTTTCGTAGGGAGTGATTTCTGTGTGCAGATTAGGGACCAGTCCGTCCAGGATCTTCCAGGTGTAGATTATGATATATCTCTCTCGCCTGCGCTCCAGTGAGTACAAGTCAAGGGCTTCCAGGCGCTCCCAGTAGTTAAGGTGTTTGATGGAACTTACTACTGTAGTAACCAGTACAACAACTACTGTAGTAACCAGTACATCAACTACTGTAGTAACCAGTACATCAACTACTGTAGTAACCAGTACAACAACTACTGTAGTAACCAGTACAACAACTACTGAAGTAACCAGTACAACAACTACCACTATTACTGTTACATAAAATCCTGGCACTCAACTCTTCTTATTTCAGCCAAGTATGTTTTACAAAGCGGGAAAGTAACGTTTATGTGTATATTAATTTGTTCCTTGACACTCGACTGGTTTAGCACCTCTCTGTCAATGGCACACTGCCACCATATTGTGTACTTGTGTTATGCTCACAGATATTCTACGTGCACGTTGCCTCAGTAATGTTTTTGTGTACAATATAAGTGAGAGCTTTGTGTACGTATGTATGTCAGTATAACTTTGTGTATGTACGGTACCTCAGTATATCTTTGTGTATGTACGGTATCTCAGTATATCTTTGTGTATGTACGGTACCTCAGTATATCTTTGTGTATGTACGGTATCTCAGTATATCTTTGTGTATGTACGGTTCCTCAGTATATCTTTGTGTATGTACGGTACCCCAGTATATCTTTGTGTATGTACGGTACCCCAGTATATCTTTGTGTATGTACGGTACCTCAGTATAACTTTGTGTATGTACGGTATCTCAGTATAACTTTGTGTATGTACGGTTCCTCAGTATAACTTTGTGTATGTACGGTTCCTCAGTATAACTTTGTGTATGTACGGTACCTCAGTATAACTTTGTGTATGTACGGTACTTCAGTATAACTGTGTATGTACGGTACATCAGTATAACTTTGTGTATGTACGGTTCCTCAGTATATCTTTGTGTATGTACGGTTCCTCAGTATATCTTTGTGTATGTACGGTTCCTCAGTATATCTTTGTGTATGTACGGTTCCTCAGTATATCTTTGTGTATGTACGGTACCTCAGTATATCTTTGTGTATGTACGGTACATCAGTATAACTTTGTGTATGTACGGTTCCTCAGTATATCTTTGTGTATGTACGGTTCCTCAGTATATCTTTGTGTATGTACGGTTCCTCAGTATATCTTTGTGTATGTACGGTTCCTCAGTATATCTTTGTGTATGTACGGTACCTCAGTATATCTTTGTGTATGTACGGTTCCTCAGTATATCTTTGTGTATGTACGGTTCCTCAGTATATCTTTGTGTATGTACGGTACCTCAGTATATCTTTGTGTATGTACGGTACCTCAGTATATCTTTGTGTATGTACGGTTCCTCAGTATATCTTTGTGTATGTACGGTACCTCAGTATATCTTTGTGTATGTACGGTTCCTCAGTATATCTTTGTGTATGTACGGTTCCTCAGTATATCTTTGTGTATGTACGGTACCTCAGTATATCTTTGTGTATGTACGGTACATCAGTATAACTTTGTGTATGTACGGTACCTCAGTATATCTTTGTGTATGTACGGTTCCTCAGTATATCTTTGTGTATGTACGGTACCTCAGTATATCTTTGTGTATGTACGGTACATCAGTATAACTTTGTGTATGTACGGTACATCAGTATAACTTTGTGTATGTACGGTACATCAGTATAACTTTGTGTATGTACGGTACATCAGTATAACTTTGTGTATGTACGGTACATCAGTATAACTTTGTGTATGTACGGTACATCAGTATAACTTTGTGTATGTACGGTTCCTCAGTATATCTTTGTGTATGTACGGTTTCTCAGTATATCTTTGTGTATGTACGGTACATCAATATAACTTTGTGTATGTACGGTACATCAGTATAACTTTGTGTATGTACGGTACATCAGTATAACTTTGTGTATGTACGGTACATCAGTATAACTTTGTGTATGTACGGTACCTCAGTATATCTTTGTGTATGTACGGTACCTCAGTATATCTTTAAAGAGTTTTATGAAGAATAATATGCGGATTGTCCACAACACACAATGATGTTGTGACGTGTGTGTCAGTGTAACATATTGTACACCTGTTACCTGTCAGAGAGACAGAGAAGGAGGCAGTAGAGGAATATGTACACTAGTATATGTATCTGAAGTCAATTAACATCAGAAATTTAAACTCAAACGTAATAAAAATGTTTTGGGTCTCAGGACATAATTTAATATTTATTGTGTTTGTTCCTTTATTTCGCTCGTCTGCATTTTGTTGTTATCGTGATCCTTACCTTGATTTCCTCGGTCGTTCTTATTGTATTTATCAATGAATATTACTCACATTTTAGTTATAATCGTGTATATACAATGTTTAATCCATATATATGTATATATATATATATATATATATATATATATATATATATATATATATATATATATATATATATATATATATATATATATAAAATATATATATATATATATATATATATATATATATATATATATATGGTGTAAATATATATATATATATATATATATATATATATATATATATATATATATATATATATATATATATATATATATATATATATATATATATATATATATATATATATATATTTGTGTGTACATTTCTCTATTGCAGTTGACAGGTTTTTAAATCTTATAAAATATTTTGCCATTCCTTAATACAACTTATTAGAATAAATCAAGAAGAGGTTCATGTTCACTCGGCGACCATGAACTCCAGTAAGTGTACAAGAATCTTGGCCAAGTTAGGTGGGTGTGTGCGTTTGTGTACATGTATGTGTTTACTCACCGAGTTGTTTGCGGGGGAGGGGAGGGTATAGACTCATCTCCCGGTCCTGCCGCCTAGACTACGTTGATCAGCTTCACTGATTTCCGGCCTCTTAGGTTTTATCATATCTACTCTTGAAGCTGTGTATTGAGTGTGCTTCCACCACTGTTTCATCCAAGTCTTTCTACTTTTCAACAAGCCTGAGACTGAAGGTCCAGACGTGTGAGACATGAACTGAGAAGGTGAGCACGGAGGAGGGACATTATTGTGACCTGGTGTTCCTAAAGTCCCACTTGACTCTGAGATACCATCCTTATGGCTCATTTATGTCTTCAACTTCAACCTGTGTCCCCTTCCTCCCAATCACCTTAATTAATCAATCTATTTTTATTTGCTTTAATTCCTTTTAATATTTTTGTACGTCGTAATCAATTTTCCATAGTCCTTCCCTTTGCCGAGCTCGTCAAGGTCACTTCCTTCAGCCTCTTTTCATAGTGCATTCCTTTAATTTCTAGCTCTAGTTTACTTGTAAACCTCTGGAACTCTTCGAGCTTTTGCACATTCTTGAACTGGTGTGAGCTTCGTGCTAGAGCAGCACACACAATAATTGATCTATAATATTTCGTATGTAAATTTCGTGAACGCTTTTCTGAGGTATTCTAATCTTGCATATGCTGATGGCGTTAAATACTTTATATGTAATTCTGACGATATTCATGGTGTTATATTCCCTTCCAGGTCTTTCATTCATTGACATGTGCAGCTACTTACCGTCCATGTTGTGCTCAGTGCCCATTTGTTTAGTTTGAATTCTAGATACCACTTGTTTAACATAATTATCTGATGTTTGTTGAGGTCTTTCTGGAGTTTATCACTGTTTTCTCCTATTCTTATTCTTCTCATTTTTTTTTTTACAAGAACTCCATTATCATTTTCGTTACAATCTTCATCTTACCTTCTGACAGTATGTATGTTAGATACTGGCTTATAATTCAGTACCTGTTATCTGTCCCCATTTTTGAGTATGTGATAACCATACTGGCCTTTTTCCAATTTTCTGTCAGCTGCCCTGATTGGAGAAGTTGGTTGAAGACTCTTACTGTTGTGTCACAGAGTGGTTCTCCTCCTTCCCTGAGCACCAGTGGAGATATGGTGTCTGATGCTATTGCTTTTGTTATGTCGAGCTCCTTGAGTATTCTTTATCACTTCTTTTGTTGTGCTGATGGTTTCTAGCACCTGATAATTCATCCTGAATACATCACCTTCCGTATCTCTCAACTTTCTTCTGTGGAGACCTCTTTGAACCTTTTGTTAAGTTCTTCATATGGTTCTCTGTCATACTCTCTTGACATCTTTCCTTCCTTATTCAGCGTTATCACTTGTTCCTTCACGGTCATCTTGTTTTTCTTATGTAGCTGTGGAGTAACTTTGGTTTAGTTCTGATCTTCGATAATATATCAATTTCAAACTGTCTTTTACCTTCCATTCTTATTCTTCTGCATTATTTTCTAGCTCTCCTACTTGTTTCCCCTTTTTCTACACTTTGTGTGTGTGTGCTCACCTACTCACCTGATTGTGGTTGCAGAGGTCGAGTCTTAGCTCCTGGCCCCGCTTCTTCACTGGTCACCACTAGGTTCACTCTCTCCCTGCTTCATGAGCTTTATCATACCTCTTCTTAAAGCTATGTATGGTACCTGTGTGTGTGTGTGTGTGTATGTGTGTGTGTGTGTGTGTGTGTGTGTGTGTGTGTGTGTGTGTGTGTGTGTGTGTGTGTGTGTGTGTGTGTGTGTGTGTGTGCGACCTAATTAATGTTCCCATAAATAACTCATCACGATTGTGACCAGATGTAAACATGTAAATAGTCCATTACCTTTGTAACTTGTTCAACTATCAAAACTTTGGGGTCCAGTCCCTGGATCCATTATGTACCTCTGTAATCCTTTGACTACCGCCCACACGATGGATTTGGGGTGCATAATAAAGATGTTAAGCTAACTGACTTGCTCTATATATCTTCCAGACCCTCTTACACCTTCTTTTGCCATCAGTACATTCTCAATTGAACCATGAGTTATCTCTTTTTCTTGGTTCTTCACACTTGGTATGAGCCTTTTCTTTACCTCCTGGCACTTTAAATTTATTCCATCTTTTCATTTTCAGTTTTGCCCGCCACTTTCCTTTCGTGTTGTACCCCTATCATTCTTGTCCCCCATTCCTGTTTCCACCGGGTACTCAATAATTAGTATACAATCTCTGGCACCTAGTGGTTTTCCATAATTAATTTCAGGTGTCATACTCATTTTGTGTGAAACCCAGATCAAGTCTGGCTCATGTCTTCCCCTCACTCTTATCACTTTCAGGCTTCACTATTTCTTTATAAATCACAATGATTTTTACACATAGTATTCTAAATACATTATTATACAATCCAACAGACTTTATTTTTTTATTTCGCATTTTTTTTTAATTTTGATTGTCTTTTTAACCCTTTTTAATGCAAAATTAATGCCTTTTGTACAATTCCTTTGTTGTAAATTCAGTCACCCTTCCTGTGCTTTTTTTTCTGTCGGTTTTTCTGACGAGGCTTCATAGGGCGTCTTAAGTGTCACTCTTCGCATTCAGTAAATTAACCAGAGTATTTGATAAGTTATTAAAGAAGGTGGTATCAGCATATCCCTTCAGTGAGAATGTGTGGTGCGTTAAGTTAGGTGGGTATTGAAGTGGATGTAGAGCAAGGTGTGTCACTGTTACCATCCTGAGTCGTGATGTAGAGCATGGTGTGTCACTGTTACCATCCTGAGTCGTGATGTAGAGCATGGCGTGTCACTGTTACCATCCTGAGTCGTGATGTAGAGCATGGTGTGTCACTGTTACCGTCCTGAGTCGTGATGTAGAGCATGGCGTGTCACTGTTACCATCCTGAGTCGTGATGTAGAGCATGGTGTGTCTCTGTTACCATCCTGAGTCGTGATGTAGAGCATGGTGTGTCACTGTTACCATCCTGAGTCGTGATGTAGAGCATGGTGTGTCACTGTTACCGTCCTGAGTCGTGATGTAGAGCATGGCGTGTCACTGTTACCATCCTGAGTCGTGATGTAGAGCATGGTGTGTCACTGTTACCATCCTGAGTCGTGATGTAGAGCATGGTGTGTCACTGTTACCATCCTGAGTCGTGATGTAGAGCGTGGTGTGTCACTGTTACCATCCTGAGTCGTGATGTAGAGCATGGTGTGTCACTGTTACCGTCCTGAGTCGTGATGTAGAGCATGGTGTGTCACTGTTACCATCCTGAGTCGTGATGTAGAGCATGGTGTGTCACTGTTACCGTCCTGAGTTGTGATGTAGAGCATGGTGTGTCACTGTTACCATCCTGAGTTGTGATGTAGAGCATGGTGTGTCACTGTTACCATCCTGAGTCGTGATGTAGAGCATGGTGTGTCACTGTTACCGTCCTGAGTCGTAATGTAGAGCATGGTGTGTCACTGTTACCATCCTGAGTTGTGATGTAGAGCATGGTGTGTCACTGTTACCGTCCTGAGTCGTGATGTAGAGCAAGGAGTGTCACTGTTACCATCCTGAGTCGTGATGTAGAGCATGGTGTGTCACTGTTACCATCCTGAGTCGTGATGTAGAGCATGGTGTGTCACTGTTACCATCCTGAGTCGTGATGTAGAGCATGGTGTGTCACTGTTACCATCCTGAGTTGTGATGTAGAGCATGGTGTGTCACTGTTACCGTCCTGAGTCGTGATGTAGAGCATGGTGTGTCACTGTTACCATCCTGAGTCGTGATGTAGAGCATGGTGTGTCACTGTTACCATCCTGAGTCGTGATGTAGAGCATGGTGTGTCACTGTTACCATCCTGAGTCGTGATGTAGAGCATGGTGTGTCACTGTTACCATCCTGAGTTGTGATGTAGAGCATGGTGTGTCACTGTTACCGTCCTGAGTCGTGATGTAGAGCATGGTGTGTCACTGTTACCGTCCTGAGTTGTGATGTAGAGCATGGTGTGTCACTGTTACCATCCTGAGTCGTGATGTAGAGCATGGTGTGTCACTGTTACCATCCTGAGTCGTGATGTAGAGCATGGTGTGTCACTGTTACCGTCCTGAGTTGTGATGTAGAGCATGGTGTGTCACTGTTACCGTCCTGAGTTGTGATGTAGAGCATGGTGTGTCACTGTTACCGTCCTGAGTTGTGATGTAGAGCATGGTGTGTCACTGTTACCATCCTGAGTTGTGATGTAGAGCATGGTGTGTCACTGTTACCGTCCTGAGTCGTGATGTAGAGCATGGTGTGTCACTGTTACCGTCCTGAGTTGTGATGTAGAGCATGGTGTGTCACTGTTACCATCCTGAGTCGTGATGTAGAGCATGGTGTGTCACTGTTACCATCCTGAGTCGTGATGTAGAGCATGGTGTGTCACTGTTACCGTCCTGAGTCGTGATGTAGAGCATGGTGTGTCACTGTTACCGTCCTGAGTCGTGATGCAGAGCATGGTGTGTCACTGTTACCGTCCTGAGTCGTGATGTAGAGCATGGTGTGTCACTGTTACCGTCCTGAGTCGTGATGTAGAGCATGGTGTGTCACTGTTACCGTCCTGAGTCGTGATGTAGAGCATGGTGTGTCACTGTTACCGTCCTGAGTCGTGATGTAGAGCATGGTGTGTCACTGTTACCGTCCTGAGTCGTGATGTAGAGCATGGTGTGTCACTGTTACCGTCCTGAGTCGTGATGTAGAGCATGGTGTGTCACTGTTACCGTCCTGAGTCGTGATGCAGAGCATGGTGTGTCACTGTTACCGTCCTGAGTCGTGATGTAGAGCATGGTGTGTCACTGTTACCGTCCTGAGTCGTGATGTAGAGCATGGTGTGTCACTGTTACCGTCCTGAGTCGTGATGTAGAGCATGGTGTGTCACTGTTACCGTCCTGAGTCGTGATGTAGAGCATGGTGTGTCACTGTTACCGTCCTGAGTTGTGATGTAGAGCATGGTGTGTCACTGTTACCGTCCTGAGTTGTGATGTAGAGCATGGTGTGTCACTGTTACCATCCTGAGTTGTGATGTAGAGCATGGTGTGTCACTGTTACCGTCCTGAGTTGTGATGTAGAGCATGGTGTGTCACTGTTACCGTCCTGAGTCGTGATGTAGAGCATGGTGTGTCACTGTTACCGTCCTGAGTTGTGATGTAGAGCATGGTGTGTCACTGTTACCGTCCTGAGTCGTGTACCGTCTGATGTTCCACACTTCATGGTGTCCTTAACATTATAATAGTTTGTAACATACCTGTACACATCATTTGGTGTTTGAACATTATTTAGTCTGCAATTATTAATTTTAACCTTGAGAGTGTTATTATAATAAAATGAATAGTTTTCATTCTCTGAAAGTTAAAGCTTTGTTGCTAAAACTTTTTTCTCTACCATTTTATGCTTGTATATTAATTATTTGCGACATTGAAGGAACTGGAAGGTGTTGTTGCTGCCTAATACAAACTAATATCGAAGAGGTAAGAGTGGTTACGCATTTCCCCCCACTTTCCCCCTCCCCCTCGCCCCCCTTCCCCTCACACCTACAATAATTCAGTTGGTTATTACCGTTAACATGAAAGGTCAAGCCAGGTCGCTTGTTTCCATTACCACTAACTCACATGCAAATACCTATTTTAAGAGTTAATTTTGGGACTTAGAATCTCGGTGGTGTCCCATCTTCAGTCTATGTACCTATTTGTAGACTTTGTCTTTTAATGACTTTATAGACATAGCTGCTATTACAATTGATAGTCACTGTTTTCGTCCAGAGTTTCCAGAAAACGTTGCTGCATTCTCACAAACACATAACTAACATTATGTCAGAGTGAACTTAGTGTCAGCACTGGCCCAAGTGTGTATCGGCTGTGTTCTGTAGAGTGGCATTGTAACTTAGTCTCTGGAAGCATGTATCTTATGTGGATGGACTCAGTTCTTATGTGAAATGCTTTCTTGGTGTTAACTTCCATTCACTTTGGGTGTTAACTTTACTTAAGTTTAGTGTATTCCACTCTGTTTCTGCACTGACTGGTGTGAACTCTGTTTCTGTTTACAAATTGAATGGCCTTGATATTTTCCCAGCTTTGTGGACCTGGTCTTGTCTAGGTTTGAATGGACTTTTTCTCCGAAATCCTTTCCCGATGTTAACACTATATTTTGTGGACACAGTCTTTACCCAGTAGGTATCTCCAAACTTCTATACATGTGGGTCTTTATATTTTATATATTCTGTCTTGTAACAAATATTTTTTCTTCAAACTGTAACTATATGATTGTATAAAAGATCTTTACTCAGTAAAGATAGTCGCGTCTTGCACTTGTTTTACCAGATTCCTGGACTGTAAGATCTTCGGGTTAAGCCTTTAGATGACTTGCCTTCAGCATAACCTTTTTTGGTTGCAGAAGCAAGCACGTCACGTGTAGTAGTAGAAATATTGACAGTAATAAATATGAATAGTGGTCATTATTATATTTCAATAATACTGCTGTTGGGATTTGTAATGATAAAGTACAAGAGTTTGTAAGATAGTTTAAGGCAGGAGGAAGATTAGTGAGGATAAGGTGAAGTAAAAAAATGTTTAACCCGGCAGTCACTTACACTCTTGTTGCTGGGTTGAAGGACTACGACCGCCCTGAGGGTCGTATGCGCTCTACATCCTCGTCCATGTTGTTGGGTTGAAGGATGGGACGGCCCTAGGGGCGGCATCACTCTAGGATATAATGTGGATGATCTAGGTGGAAATCCGGCGCATTGTCCTGCCTACACACTCATGTTGATGTGTATCGCAGCCTCTCTATTTACTGAGTGGTACCTCCATGTGTCTCCACCAGTGGTGTCCCAGGCCTCCAGGATGTAAACACTGACACTCTTCTGTTTGCTTGTTAATGTCTATGGAGCCACATCTGCTCTTTATTTGTTCTTCGGGTAGATGCTGGTGTTTATGTAACCTTTTTAGTTTTTGTACTTATTTATTTCAACATAAACATTATTATTTATGGGTTTGTATAAACATTTTCTTATATTTATATAAATAACTCATCAATATATCAGCGTTTTGTTCTGAAAATGTTAAACTTAACGGAACGTTATACCTGCGGGATATACACGCCGTGACGTGTATGTCTTTCATCGTATACATGTTACGAGCTTAATTGCTATTCCAGGTATTAAAGTATTCTTGTCTGGTGGTGATCAGGTTACATGAAGTCCTAATGACCCTCATGTAGTCAATAGGTTTTTAAATCCCATTAATCAACCAACCTCATATCTCTTCTCCCTTCCTCCCTTTTATTATATCTCCTCCAGGTCTAGATATTAACCTGGAGGCTGTGTCTGCACCTCGTCTCCACACCAACATCAAACATACCTTAATAAAAAAAAATAATAGGAATTAAAGTAAATTTTCAGAGTATATGCACTAAGAAATACATAACTGTTGGTGTATAAACACTGAGAGATACACATCCTTAGTGTGTATATAGCATATATACCGTATATATCGTATACATCTGTGTTTATAAGTAAAACTTGCGATTTTGGCTTAAATAGAAGCGCACTTCTTGCCGAATAAGGCAAGCGAAAATTTGTGTAAGCAATAATTTCACAAAAATCATTCTGAATCTAACGGAAAAAATATATTTCATTGCGTCTGTTTATTATTAATTTACTGTAAACTTACATAAAATATATTTAGTTGGATTAGGCTAAATTAAATTGTGCTTGTTATAATAAGGTTAAGTAAGTTTTCTAAGGTTCTTTTGGCACAAAATCATTAATGTTTATATTAACATCAATGAAAAAAAATTATATCTTTAAACGTATAAGAGAAAATTTTAGAAAAGACTTAATTTTAAATGAGTTCTTGCTAACTGACCAGTTTTACTTGTTCGGCACGACATATACGTATATATATATATATATATATATATATATATATATATATATATATATATATATATATATATATATATATATATATATATATATATATATATATATATATATATATATATACATATCTTGGTGTATATATAGTGAGATACCCCTCTGTGTATATACACAGGTTGATTCTTACCTATCGGTGTATATATAATGAAATACCTCATTGTGTATATGTGCTGCGAGATACATACCTGTCAGTATATAAAGTGAAAAATATTTCCTACATTCCTCTGTATATACTGACAGAGGTATACACATCTCGGCATATATACACTGAGATATAAACACCTCTGGGTATATACACCCATACACCTCTGTGTATATATAACATATGCATACGTCTGTGTATACATACACAGAGATACATACCTCTGTATATGTACACCCGGTGATACACATTTCCCTGCTAGATTAGGTAAGGTTCGTCAGGAAACAGGACAAGTGTTTCCTGACACGGGTCTTAGATGATGACCCGCCGCTGGAGCTTTTCGTCATCTGATCGAGGCCTTCCGCTTTAAAACTTATGGTCATTTCCCTGCGTATGTACACTAAGAGATACACACCTCTCTGTGTATGTACACTGAGACATCCAGGACTTAAAGACCACCATTACAGCGATGATCTTAGCTCTGACTTCAACGCTTGTAATCACTTGGGGAACTTGTTGTCGATGGGAACTTCCTTGTCATCGATGTTTATCGTCTCTTAGAATACTCGTAGATGAAGGTATGTTCCTTGCTGTTGATGTTCATAGGTTCTTACGGTACTTGCATACGCAGTGAAGTTTCTTGCTGTCGATGTTTATGGGTTCCTGGGGTACTCGCAGACGAAGCGAAGTTCCTTGCCGCAGTAGGCACTGTTGAGGGACAGTTTAGACACTGTGAGGCAGCTCTCGATTCCAACGGGCCCTGAGGGCCTGCCCTTATGCCAGCCGTGGTCCACTACCGCTCCAGAGAGCCAATGCCACAGTGCAGATTCTTCCTGCAAGGGAACGCCAGTGTCACTTCTGAAGGAAGTATCCGGCGTTGACACCTCCTGCTTCTCCTCTCCCCCTACCCACAGCTCATCCGCCTCCTCTCCTGCAGGGATAGGTAACTGGTCATTATAAGCAACGAAGGATGGTTGTTATAGGTATATGTTATATATCTTTAATGGTATCACCGTCCTTCTGGTCTCAGACCATGCCTCGTGGTGATATCTTCAAGCAGGCACTGGACAAGCACCTAAAGTCGGTACCTGACCAGCCGGGCTGTGGCTCGTACGTTGGATTGCCTGCAGCCAGCAGTAACAGCCTGGTTGATCAGGCCCTGATACACCATGAGGCCTGGTCACAGACCGGGCCACGGGGGCGTTGACCCCCGAAACTCTCTCCAGGTAATGTATATATACATACATATATATATATATATATATATATATATATATATATATATATATATATATATATATATATATATATATATATATATATATGCAATAAGATCACAGTAAACAGGTGATTTCAGAATATGCAAAACAACCACTCTGAAAGAATAGAGAAATTCCAAGTGCTTTCGTGACTACTCACATTATCAAGGAACTATGAAAGTAAAGCATCCAAGGAAGCTATATAAGGGGTCTGGCCAACACCTCACTATCGGATCCCACAACGGTTAAACACCTGACGTGCGCCGGCCCAACTGAACAGGTCCTTTGCACAACTCACCAACAAACTATTCTACCCAAGAAAATTTAAAAATTATTATTTGTCCAGTGTATTATTAAATTCTTCCCAAATTCTATTAATTATAAATGGATCTAATTTATATAAACCAAAGGAAATATTCATATTATTGTCAAAACTGCTTTTTATGAAACAAGATTCAATTATATTCCTGTCGACCATGGACTTGCTTGATACTACTTTCTCAACTTTTTGAAAATCAATTGGATGGTTAAAATCTCTTACATGAATAAATAGAGCATTGGAATCTTGTCCAGTTCTAATGCTATATTTATGTTGTTTTAATCTTAGTTCGAGATTTTTACCAGTTTGACCGTAATAAACTTTATCGCAAATTTTACAAGGAATCTTATAGACACATCCATCAGCATTTTGGGGGGAATTCTTTATCAAAAGTTTTTTTTACTGTATCAAGATTTTTGAATACAACTTTAATATTAAAAGTCTTAAGAAGAGAAGGCATATCAACCAAGTTTTCATGGTAAGGGAGAACCAACATATTTTTAGTAGAATAAGGCTGGTTGTCCCTTTTTGGATTGTAAAAAGTATTTCTAGCAACTTTAAAAGATTTATCAATTACATTTCTTGGGTATTTTAAATCATTACCTATTTCATAAATTTTGGATATTTCCTCGTCTATGAACTCAGGACTACAAATTCGTAAAGCTCTCAAAAACATTGATGAGAAAACAGACAGTTTGACTTTATCTTGATGCGAGGAATAATAGTGGACATAGGAACAGTTATTTGTAGGTTTTCTGTAAATTTTAAATTTGAATTCATTATTACCCTTAATAATTAAAACATCTAGAAAAGGCAATGAGTTATTTTCTTCAAACTCAACAGTAAAGTTTATAGAATGGGCAAAGCTATTTAATTTTCCAAGGAAATGGTGTATATCTACATTTTTGGGCATAAGACACAAAATATCATCAACATGTCTGAACCATTTAGCTCTATTAGGGAGAGTTTGAAGAAAATAACTCATTGCCTTTTCTAGATGTTTTAATAATTAAGAGTAATAATGAATTCAAATTTAAAATTTACAGAAAACCTACAAATAACTGTTCCTATGTCCACTATTATTCCTCGCATCAAGATAAAGTCAAACTGTCTGTTTTCTCATCAATGTTTTTGAGAGCTTTACGAATTTGTAGTCCTGAGTTCATAGACGAGGAAATATCCAAAATTTATGAAATAGGTAATGATTTAAAATACCCAAGAAATGTAATTGATAAATCTTTTAAAGTTGCTAGAAATACTTTTTACAATCCAGAAAGGGACAACCAGCCTTATTCAACTAAAAATATGTTGGTTCTCCCTTACCATGAAAACTTGGTTGATATGCCTTCTCTTCTTAAGACTTTTAATATTAAAGTTGTATTCAAAAATCTTGATACAGTAAAAAAACTTTTGATAAAGAATTCCCCCCAAAATGCTGATGGATGCGTCTATAAGATTCCTTGTAAAATTTGCGATAAAGTTTATTACGGTCAAACTGGTAAAAATCTCGAACTAAGATTAAAACAACATAAATATAGCATTAGAACTGGACAAGATTCCAATGCTCTATTTATTCACGTAAGAGATTTTAACCATCCAATTGTTTTTCAAAAAGTTGAGAAAGTAGTATCAAGCAAGTCCATGGTCGACAGGAATATAATTGAATCTTGTTTCATAAAAAGCAGTTTTGACAATAATATGAATATTTCCTTTGGTTTATATAAATTAGATCCATTTATAATTAATAGAATTTGGGAAGAATTTAATAATACACTGGACAAATAATAATTTTTAAATTTTCTTGGGTAGAATAGTTTGATGGTGAGTTGTGCAAAGGACCTGTCCAGTTGGGGCGGCGCACGTCAGGTGTTTAACCGTTGTGGGATCCGATAGTGAGGTGTTGGCCAGACCCTTATATAGCTTCCTTGGATGCTTTACTTTCATAGTTCCTTGATAATGTGAGTAGTCACGAAAGCGCTTGGAATTTCTCTATTCTTTCAGAGTGGTTGTTTTGCATATATATATATATATATATATATATATATATATATATATATATATATATATATATATATATATATATATATATATATATATATATATATATATATATATATATATATGTACAAAATAACTAACGTGAAAAAAATGTTGAAATTGC
>NC_091319.1:22743044-22853044 GCF_038502225.1 Cherax quadricarinatus | reverse complement strand
CTTCCTCCAACCTTTCCTAGGCCGACCCCTACCCCGCCTTCCTTCCACTACAGACTGATACACTCTTGAAGTCACTCTCTTTCGCTCCATTCTCTCTACATATCCGAACCACCTCAACAACCCTTCCTCAGCCCTCTGGACAACAGTTTTGGTAATCCCACACCTCCTCCTACTAACATGTGTAGTATGCAAAGTTGTGGAGAAGATTTTCAGGAGAGTGGTGGAGCACATAGAAAGGAAAAAGCTTATACACAATAATCATTACGGTTTCAGAGAAGGGAAATCCTGTGTCACAAACCTACTGGAGTTTTACGACAAGGTAACAGAAGTAAGACAGGGGAGAGAGGGGGGGGGTAGACTGAGTTTTCTTGGATTGTAAAAAGGTTTTCGACACAGTTCCACACAAGAGATTAGTGTAAAAGTTGGAGGAGCGGGCAGGAATAACAGGAAAGACACTACAATGAATCAGGGAATACCTGGCAGGAAGAAAACAAAGAGTGATGCTATGGGACGAGATATCAGAGTGGGAGCATGTGACGAACTGGGTTCCACAAGGGTCAGTCTTAGAGCCAGTGCTGTTTCTGGTATATGTGAATGACATGATGGAAGAGATAGATTCAGAGGTTTCCATGTTAAGTAAATAAGTTTGCTCAGGTTCAGGTTCAGGTTCAGGTACACATAAATACAGTTACATAAATTGTCATACATAGCAGCATACAGGAAGTATACCTGGAGAGGGTTTCGGGGGTCAACGCCCCCGCGGCTCGGTCTGGGACCAGGCCTCGTGGTGGATCAGGGTCTGATCAACCAGGCTGTTACTGCTGGCCGCATGTGTGTAGATTACCTAGGATAACCCAAAAAAGTCAGCCAAAGTGATTTATTTTCACTGGGGTCCTTGTAATATCTTATTATTTAAACCTTAAAAGTTTGCAGATGATGTGAAGCTAATGCGGAGAATTCAAGCGGACGAGGACCAGGTAGGACTACAAAGAGATCTGGAGTTTAACCCCACCAAATGCAAAGTCATGAAAACTGGGGAGGGTCAAAGAAGACCGCAGACGAAATACGGGCTAGGGTGGCCAAAGGCTGCAAACCTCACTCAAGGAAAAGGATCTTCGGGAGAGTATAATACCGAGCGCATCTCCTGAGGCGCATATCAACCACATAACTGTTGCAGCATGTGGGCGCCTGGCAAACCTAAGAATAGCATTTCTACACTGTATATGTCAGACCCACATTGGGGTATGTAGCATCACTACGGAACTCAAACCTGGCCAAGCACGTTAAAAATTTAGAAAAAATGCAAAGGCTTATAAGATTAGTCCCTGAACTAAGGGGCAAAAGATTACATCTTTTACTGTATTCTGTGCCCCTGACAGTGCTGGTCAGCCAGACATCCCACCCAGGTACTGAACACACAAAAAAATCCTTGATTGTACTGCACCACGTGACTAAAAGCATTGTCTTTATGAAGGGCCTACGTGACTCATCAACGCTACGTGAAGAGGCTGTGTAACTCACCAAAGCTACGTGAAGAGGCTGTGTAACTCACCAAAGCTACGTGAAGAGGCTGTGTAACTCACCAAAACGGCTCCTGAGGGCGAGGATGAAGACCAGAGGGTCGTGTGGCTCTGCCAGGTCACCACCCACGTTCCTGCAGAACTTCCTGGCCTGGGCCCACGTCAGCTGCTCCTCTTCCCCGCTGAAGAAGAAACACTCTTCCTCCACCAGGAAGAACTGGTTGGGGCACTCTGCCACAACTGCTGTCAACCACACCACCAGCCCCATGTTAATAATAATTGTCATGGAAAAGAATAAATATTTCACGTGGAGAAGGAGTAGGTAGAGCAGCAGTTGGAAGAAAAAATGAAATGGGAGGAGCAGTAGGCGAAGTAAATGAAGGAGGGTGAAGGGGAGGAGAGCTGCTGACAGGGATGGGGAGTGCAAGGCCGGGGGGAGGGGGGGGGCTGGCTTGCCAAAGTTAAAGACTTGTGTACACAATTATCTTTGTTTTTACAGAGGAAGACGCGCTTGAGCTACTAAGCATGACACTCTCTCCTTGTTGGACTCTTGCTAGAAACTAGACATCTTTAATATGTTAAATATTACTAGTGCGAATATTATTATAAAAAAATCCAGACTGGTCATTATTAAAGCTGGAAATGTGGAGTGGCAACAGTATAAAATCCCAGCAACACGGACCATCTTCCAGCTTCAGTGAAGCAATATTCTTCACTCACCTGAGTCATTTTTTTCACACTTCTGGCTCGTCGGGATCATGGCAGGGAAGGTGGCTGTGAAGTTGTCGAAGTTGGTAATGAAGTCGCTGAGGATGTCAGTCATGTTGTGGTAGTCAGCCTGCAGCTTGAGCAGGCCTGTTGCCGTGACCTGCGCCAGCTCCAGCGTCCCTGTTACCATGCCAACACCATTATGACCACGACAACACCATTATTACCACGCCAACACCATTATCACCACGTCAACACCATCATTACCACGCCAACACCATTATCACCACGTCAACACCTTCATTTCCACGCCAACACCATTATCACCACGTCAACGCCATCATTACCATGCCAACACCATTATCACCACGTCAACACCATCATTACCACGCTAACACCATTATTACCACGCTAACACCATTATTACCACACTAGCACTATCGTCACCACGTCAACACCATCATCGCCACACCAGCATCATCATTACCACACCAACACCATAATCACCACGTCAATACCATTATCACCACGTCAACACCATCATTACCACGCCAACGCCATCATTACAACGTCAACACCATTATCACCACGTCAACACCATCATTATCACGCCAACACCATCATAACCACATCAACACCATTATCACCACGCCAACATCATCATCACCACATCAGCACCATCATCACCACCTCAACATCATCATCACCACACCAGCACCATCATCAAAACGTCAACACCATTATCACCACACCAGCACCATCATCACCACATCAACACCATCATCACCACACCAGTACCATCATCACCACGTCAACATCATCACCACGTCAACACCATCATCACTTCAACACCATCACCACACCAGCATCATCATTACCACACCAACACCATCATCACCACGTCAACACCATTATCACCACGTCAACACCATCATTATCACGCCAACACCATCATAACCACGTCAACACCATTATCACCACGTCAACATCATCACCACACCAGCACCATCATCACCACGTCAACACCATCATCAACACACCAGCACCATCATCACCACATCAACACCATCATCACCACACCAAGACCATCATCACCACGTCAACACCATCATCACCACGTCAACACCATCACTAACACCATCATTACCACACCAGCACCATCGTCAAAACCATCGTCAACACCATCATCACCACACCAGCGTCATCATTACCACACCAACACCATCATTACCACGTCAACACCATCATTAGCACGTCAACACCATCATCACCACGTCAACACCATTATCACCACGTCAACATCATCATCACCACGCTAACACCATCATTACCACACCAGCACCATCGTCACCACGTCAACACCATCATCACCACACCAGTACCATCATCACCACTTCAACACCATCATCACCACACCAGGACCATCATCACCACGTCAACATCATCACCACGCCAGCACCATCATCACCACGTCAACACCATCATCACCACGTCAACACCATCATCACACCAGCACCATCATCACCACGTCAACACCATCATCACCACGTCAACATCATCACCACGTCAACACCATCATCACCAAGTCAACAATATCGTCACACCAGTACCATCATCACAACGTCAGCACCATCATCACCACGTCAACACCATCATCACAACGTCAGCACCATCGTCACCAATTCAAGATCATCACCTGGTCTCAGACTAAGCTGCGGGGGCGTTGACCCCCGAAACCCTCTCCAGGTAAACTCCAGGTAAACTATGTCAACATTATCGTCACTACACCAGAACCATCATCAACACGTAAACATCATCATTACCACGCCAACATCGTCATCACCACATCAACATCATCATCACCACACCAGCACCCTTATCACCACGTCAACATCAACATCACCACACCAGCCCTATCATCACCACGTCAGCACCATCATCACCACGTCAACACCATCATTACCACGTCAACACCACCACATCAACACCATCATCACCACGTCAACACCATCATCATCACGTCAACACCATTATCACCACGTCAACTCCATCATCACCACGTCAACACCATCATCACAGCAGCACCATCATCACTACGTCAGCACCATCATCACCACGTCAACACCATCATCACGTCAACACCATTACCACGTCAACACCATCATCACCACGTCAATACCATCATCACCACACCAACATCATCACCACGTCAACACCCTCATCACAACAGCACCATCATCACCACTTCACCATCATCACCACGCCAACACCATCAGCACCACGTCAACGCCATTATCATCACATCAACACCATCATCACACCAGCACCATCAACACCACGGCAACACAATCATCACCACGTCAACACCATCATCACCACGTCAGTACCATCATCACCACGTCAACACCACCATCACCACGTCAACACCATCATCACACCAGCACCATCATCACCACGTCAACCCCATCATCACGCCAACACCAACATCACCACGTCAACACCATCATCACCACGTCGACACCATCATCACCACGTCAGCACCATCATCACCACGTCAACATAATCACACCATCATCATCACCACGTCAACACCATCATCATCACGTCAACACCATTATCACAACGTCAACTCCATCATCACGTCAACACCATCACAGCAGCACCATCATCACTACGTCAGCACCATCATCACCACGTCAACACCATCATCACGTCAACACCATTACCACGTCAACACCATCATCATCACACCAGCACCATCATCACCACGTCAACATCATCACACCATCATCATCACACCAGCACCATCATCACCACGTCAACACCATCATCATCACACCAGCACCATCATCACCACGTCAACACCATCATCATCACACCAGCACCATCATCACCAGGTGTTAAGAATCATTAAGACCTAGTGATCAGAATACAATAGGAGCAGATGACGTGGATATCAGAGGAATGTGTGCGGGCAAAAACTAAACTATCCACTCCGAGAATTATGATTAATTCCATTACAAGAGAGTAAACTGAAGGACAAGTGCACAATAGCACACCTTATAGCACACCTTATATGGTTTTGAAGATTGAATTTATGTTAATTAAAATAAACTTTTAATAATATAGTACGTTATTAAAGACTAACTTGAAAGCTATGAAACATGGAAATAAAAAAACAAAAATATTGCAGTGATTTTCAATACAGAAGGAAAATGCGACAAGAATACCCTCACGGGTCAGCGTGACCAGCGGGGTGTCCCAAGGATTAGTATTTGCTCTTTAATAATTCTAGCTTATATAAATAATTTGGCAGAATGAATTTAAATTGTGTGTATGTGTTTGTGTATGATGTACATATCTTGTGGATGGTGAACTTTAATGGATGCTGCTATGTAACGGAAATGGGGGAGAACAGGATGACGAACCATGAGAAAAGTATTGATTTGTTTTAGCACGCCCAAAATCTTCCACCGAGGTAGAGTGACTAAAAAAAGAAACGCTCACATTCACTCATTTAGTTGCTGTTTTGCCAGAAATGTACAGAAATCACAACTGAAATAACCCTCTGAACTATAGTATCGTTGCTTAGTTAATCTTAAGTTAATTTTATACCTGCCCATAATGCTCTGCATACAAGGGGCTTTTGGCATGTACACCCAATCACTATATTTCTTTGTACAACTATGTATCATGTCCAAATAAAAAGTAAATAAATAAATAAATCTTCATCCGTCTTCCAGAGTGCACGTACACTGATGGACGGGTGGGAATATTGCACACACGGTGAGTGAGAAAGAGATCTGGGAGACACTGTGGAAAGTCACCAAAAGGTGATGTATGTCATGTGTGAGTCATGTGTTTCACTGGTAAACCGTAAACCAGTATTCGGATATATGGATAAGTAAATGCATAAAAAGGTGTTTATAATGTACAATTTTCTACATGTATCTTTGGTTTTGTGTTCGCAAATAAATAAGAAATGTCCAAAGAAGAGCTGCGAAAACTCTCCCATAGCTAAAAATTTCGAATTATGATGAAAGGCTGAAAATATTAAGAATAGCCATGCTGGATGATAGCAGGAAGTGAGGTGACATGACAGCCACATATAATACAATAAAATGTTAAAAAAAATAAATAAAGAAGACTTCTTAACACCATCAACAAGAATAAGAAGCTGCCACAGTTGTAAACTGTGGCAGCTTCTTGCTGTTGAAAATGAGACGAATGGCGCAATTATCATTGAAAATGGAAAAATAAAACACAACCTAAATTGTCTTGAGTTCTGAAGTCTTGGAGTCGCGACTTAGTTATAATCTCTGGATTTCTTTGAATTTTGATAGTAAATTGCTAGGAATTTTTTTTGAAAATGCTCTGGAAAATGAGAATTGTATATTTCACTTTAAGTCAACGAGATGTTGTATGTCACCAGCTATGTTGTGAGTCACCAAACTGGTAGAACAACAACAGCTACGTTGTTGTAACTACACTATACTGGTAGAACAACAACGGCTATGTTGTTGTGACTGTCACTAAACTGGTAGAAAAGCATTTTGTACAATGATTAGAAGACGACAGTCATGGAACAGTGTCACCAGTAAGGTGCCACGAGTGCCACAAAGTTCACTGTCAAATAGAGTAAATATAGATCATAGAGTGAAAATGAAAACAAGTACCATGCTGATTTTAAAAGATTGAAAACAGGTTCATAAGTGACTGGAAACAAGTTCCATATCAACTATAAGTTAGTTAAAAAGAAAAAGATCTTTAGGTGATACAAAAAAAATAAACGTTATCATCAGTTAACATAGATGTTATTGGGAGGGAGGCATTTTCCACCATAGTAAATTTTATGATAGCTTTTAAGTATATTACTGAAGATATGTGAATATTCTTTTAGCGTTTTGTTTGACTTCATCTGAAGTACGAAGCTGTTATTTGGAACCAAAAGTTATTGAAGCTTGTTAACAAATTTGAAAATGTTCAGAACTATGCAAGAAAGAGATTCCAGAAGCAAGAAATTTGAGATATGAAGAGAGACTGAAATTGTATAGACTTTCTTTTGTTGAAAGCTACGAGGAGACGGATGACCACCTACATGGTCATGAGAGAATACCAAAAAACACGTACAAACAAAGTATCTCGGAATTAGCATTGAGGAGGACATGCAAGAATATTCTAACGTTGCAGTAGAAGAGGTGTTAAGTACATTGCAGAAACTATTTCTTTATCAATAGTGGTCGACAAGTGGCATAACCTCCAGGATGAGGTGATGTTGGTAGTAATTATTGCAAAAGTTAAGAAGTGATTTTGAGAAATTTAAAAAAGATGATGGAAGGAGTATATTCACCAGCGTAGTTTTGTGGACATGATCACTTATATACAAGATGGAACAACAAAAATATTGATAATAAACTAGGTAAAACTAAAACAGCATTTGAGGTTCGTCAAAACCTACTTGGGCACACAACTGTAGCTACACACTCCATCACTGCAAGTGAGCAGAGACGTTGGAAAAAACTGGTGGCCACTGATGGAGCCGGGTCTTGACGTCAGTTGGTCAGAGATTAGCCCCTGTTTGCGTATGAGTTGTGCAAGAGACACAACAGTACTTCAAATTCTCCGATAGTAGTAACAACAAGTTTGAGACAAAAAAAAAAAAACTACATCTCCACTGGATGAGGTAGTTAAAGCTATCTCTATCCTCTCTCAACTCTCCGAGTTTCCTCCATAATGTTTTGTACCGTAATAACCACTGCTCTCTAGATATCTTGATTTGTCTTCATCTTTACTTACCAGCATAGTGATGATGCACAACATGTACTCACCTATTTGTGGTTGCAGACGTCGAGTCATAGCTCCTGTCCACGCCTCTTCGCTGGTCGCTACTAGATCCACTCTCCCTGTTCCATGAGCTTTATTTTACTTCTTATAGCTGTATATGGATCCTGCCTCCACTACATCACTCTCCAGAGTGTTCCACTTACTGACAACTCTGTGACTGAAGAAATACTAACTAACATCCTTGTGACTCATCTGAGTTTTCAGGTTCCAGTTGTGACCCCTTGTTGCTGTGTCCTATCTCTGAAACATTCTATCCCTATCCACATTGTCAATTCCTCTCAGTATTTTATGTCATTATCATGTCCGCCCTATTCCTCCTGTCCTCCACTGTCATCAGGTTGATTTCCCTTAACCTCTCCTCGTAGGACATAACCCCTTAGCACTGGGACTAGTCGTGTTGCAAACCTTTGCACTTTCTCCAATCTCTTGACCTGCCTGACCAGGTGTGGGTTCTATACTGGTGCGGCATACTCCAATATGGGCCTGACCCACGTGGAATACAGTGTCTTGAATGACTCCTTACTCAGGTGTCGAAACGCTATTCTTAGGTTTGCCAGGCGCCCATATGCTGCAGCAGTTATTTGGTTGATGTGCGCCACAGATATGCTCGGAATGATACTCACCCCAAGATCCTTTCCCTTTTACCCACTAGCCTGTATACCGTCTGCGGTATTCCTTGATCTGGACAGGCTTGCAGCCTGTCCAGATCCCTTTGTGGATCTACCTGTTCCTCATCCGCTTGAATTCTCCGCATTAAGTATTAACTTCACATCGTCTGCAAACAGGGACACCTCTGAATGTATCCCTTCTGTCATGTCATTCACATTCACAGAATGGGCCCTAGGACTGACCCTTGTGGAACCCTGCTCGTCACAGGCGCCCACTCTTACACCTCGTCACGTACCATCGCTCGTTGTTTCCATTCTGTCAGGTACTATCCGATCCATTTCAGTGTTATGCCTGCCTGCTCTAGCTTTTGCACTAATCTCTTGTGTGGAACTCTGTCAAAAGCCTTCTTTCAGTCCAAGAATATATAGTCTACTCACCTCTCTCTCTCTCTCTCTCTCTCTCTCTCTCTCTCTCTCTCTCTCTCTCTCTCTCTCTCTCTCTCTCTCTCTCTCTCTCTCTCTCTCTCTCTCTCTCTCTCTCTCTCTCTAATACCTTACTTCTATCACCTTGTCATAAAATTTGAGTAGGTTTGTGACCCAGGATTTCCCTTCCCTGAAACCATGCTGGTTGTCGTGTATAAGCTCATTCCTTGCTAGGTGATTCACCGCTCTTCTCCTGATAAGCTTCTCCATGACTTTGCACACATGTCAGTGATACTGGTCTGTAGTTTAGTGCTGCTTGTCTGTCTCCTTTCTTAAAAATTGGGATTGCATTTGCGGTTTTCCACACACAGTGCCTCTGCTCCCTCTCTTAGGACCCATGGAGAGATGACCGGTCCCACTGACTTTGAGGTATCTAGTTCACTTAGCAGTCTCTTCGCTTTCTCTTCGGCTGTGTGTAATGCGTCCAGCACTTGTTAGTGCATTCTACCACTCCAGGTTGCCGGAGTCCCTTCCGTCTCCACTGAAAATACTTCCTTAAATCTCGTGTTGAGCTCTTCACATACTTCTTGGTCATTTCTTGTGATCTCACATCCTTCCTTCTTTGGCCTGATTACCTGATACTTGAATTGTTTTCCTCCTGATGTGGCTGTACAACAGCTTTGGGTCAGATTTGGCCTTCGATGCTATGCCATTCTTGTATTGCTGCCGAGCCTCCCTTCTTGTACATGCATATTTCTTTCTGACTCTTTGACTAATCTCCTTATTTTTCTGGGTCCTTTGTCTTCTGTACTTTTTTCATATTCTAGCACACTTAGTGTTGGCCTCTCTACACCTTTGGGTGAACTATGGGCTCATTCTGGTCTTCCCATTGTTTCTGTTGCCCTTGGGTACACACCTCTCCTTCTCCTCCTCCTTGCATTTTGTGATCATGTATTCCATAATTTCATTTACTGTTTTTCCAATCAGTTCTTTCCCACTGTACCTCATAAAGGGATTTCCTCATGTTTGTGCAGTCCGCTCTATTATAGTTTAGCTTCTCCCATCTTGTGCTGCTTCCCTCTCCCCTTTTAGCTCTACAATGTATTTGAAGTTTAGGACCACATGATCATTAGCTCCAAAAGGCCTTTCATATGTGATGTCCCCAATGTTTGAACTACTTAAGGTGAATATGAGGTCCAGGCTTGCTGGTTCATCATCTCCTCTCTCTATGGTAGTGTCTCTAACATGTTGATGCATGAGGTTTTTCCAGTACCACCTCTACATTTCTGATCCTGAATGTGGCTCCAGGTTTTCCCAGTCAGTCTCCTTATAATTGAAATTACCCACAACTAGTGACTTTGCCCTGCCCATGTGGGCTGTTGTGGCAACCTCAAATAGCGTATCAACCATTGCTCTATTGCTCTCATCATAATCTTGTTTTGGCCTCCTGCTGTTCAGTGACAGGTTGTACATCCCTGCAATCACCACTTTGGGACTCCCTGTCTGAAGTGTTCTTACTATATAGTCCCGTGTTTCCCTTTTTTCCTCGTGATCTGATATCCGGTTGGAAAGATTGTGATGTAGTTCAGCTGGGCTTGTGAGGTCTCTGGGGAGACCTAATTTAACCAATTATATGGTCACACCTTGCCTTGGCAAACGTCTGTAGCCACGCCCACGTCTGAGGTCTTTTGTTCTGGACGGCGTCAGACCTAGGCGTCAGGTCTTACACGTGGTTGTGGAGGGTGCTTGGACCACCATAAAAGCCCAAGGAAGAGCATGATCAGGAGATTCGAGCGGAGCTGCTGCTGGGGTGCAGAGCTCCTGAGCAGAGACTTCGAGCGGAGCTGCTGCTGGGGTGCAGGGCTCGGGAGAAGGCTGCTGAAGTCTCTGGAGGAGACTGTTGGAGGCATTGGGCAGAGTACTGGCTTGGCGCAGTACTCGTGCTGTATAGGTCTTGGGACCTGTGGCTTAGTTCCTGTAGTGAACTGTCCTCTGTGCTATATTGTAAGTTATATTCATTTTCGTCAAATTGATTGTATTTCCCTGTCTCACTGCTTATGTGTAACACCCCATTTATCTAAACCAATGATGTACTCTTGTTCCCAAATATATTAGTGTACAAGGACTTAATAATAAACTGTGTTTGAGTAGAATAGTAATATTCACTGTCCCCGTTATTAGCTATTCCTATTTCTTATATTTTATTATGTTTATATATGAGTGAAGAGTGGGCGAGGCATATGTTAGTGAGTAGTGTAGAGTTAATGAGAGTGTCGTGGTGGTCACCACTGACCTGTCATTACCTACCTACCTCTGCTAATCATCTCACTCCTACCACCTCGCCTGCCTCTCCCCCTGCCTACATAATCCCCTACTCCCATATTCCCCACTTATATCCTATTCATTCCGATACCCCCTACATGACAAGATCACATCTGTTATCATTTATGAGCTTGATTTACATGAGTGCTGTGATGTCTGGGGATGCTTCCATGATTCTTTTGTACCACTCCTCACACTTATTTCTTATTCTGTCTGCGGTGGTGTAACATACATAAGAACATAAGAAAGAAGGAACGCTGAAGCAGGCCTACTGGCCTGGTTATGGGGGCTGGGAGAATGGGAGACCTGGCAGGACACTATGGGAGGCTGCTGTGTAAGTACAGTTTCTGCTGGGATGGGGTCCGTAAGTGTGGAGGGTGGTTTGTTTTTAGTTAATTTGTTTGGTTGTGGTGTTCTATAGGTGGTTCTACTGGTAGTAGTGTTTGCTGATCCTTCCAACTCTGGGTGTCCCTGCCTCTCTCTGACCTTGTCTCCCTTTCTTGCCCCTTGCATCTTTGTTTCCCCCCCCCTCTCTCTCTCTCAGGTGCTGTCATTCTGTTCATGTTCTGTTGCAGTCAGGGTACAACTGCTTATATTTTGTTGTTTCCTTTAGCTGTAGGTTTTGCTGCAGGATTCTGTTTCACACTGTTTCTGTCCTTAAAATCAATTTGACTGGTTGATTTTTTCCCCTTGAGTATCCCCTGATTCTCTGAAAATTTATCAGCTCAGTCGTGTCCTCTCCTGTTCGATAAGATAAGATAAGATTTCGTTCGGATTTTTAACCCCGGAGGGTTAGCCACCCAGGATAACCCAAGAAAGTCAGTGTGTCATCGAGGACTGTCTAACTTATTTCCATTGGGGTCCTTAATCTTGTCCCCCAGGATACGACCCACACCAGTCGACTAACACCCAGGTACCTATTTGCTGCTAGGTGAACAGGACAACATGTGTAAGGAAACGTGTCGAAATGTTTCCACCCGCCGGGAATCGAACCCGGACCCTCCGTGTGTGAAGCGGGAGCTTTAGCCACCTGTCATCTTCATATACCCTCCCTTTGGCCTCCTGAAGCCCATGGATAAAAACTGATCTCTTCCTCTCATCTCACTGCTTTTCCCTCCACATCTCTGGGTATATGTGTGTATACTTACAATTTTCTACATTTTTCACTTTTCATACATGCAAAGCTGCTATTGTGAATCCTGCAAGCATACCTGGCATACATATATTTTTGGAAGCCTGTGTATAAATAACGTCATGATGATTAAGAAACGTGGAGAAATAGTTGGAGGTGGTTAGTCTCTCAGTCTGGATAAGAGTTTAACTCCATGGTCTGGAACAATATGAAGCAGAAGCATGAGAATGGGATCTTAAATACTGTCAGAGGTGAGGTGGAATATCTCAGAGACGTTGGGGATGGGGTTCACTAATAGAAGCAAGAAGGCAAGAATTGAGGATCACTGCAGCAAACCTACTGGCCCATGCTAGGAAGGTTCCTCTGAAATCTATCCTTTCTCACTTAAGCGATGAGTACGGGTCGTCCCATGAAGACTTGGATGAAGGGGATAAAGGAGGGTTAAGGCACTAGGGGCCTAAACTTTTAGCAGGCTTATGCGAGTGTCTTGGATTGGAATGGAAACTAGGGAGTTTTTGTGGTTTAGTGTGCTGTTGGAATGTGAGCAAGGTAAGATTTAAGTAGAGAATCAGGGAAACAGATTAGCCAGACTTAGAAACCCTTACCCTGATGGGAGATGGCCTGTGTGTAAAATATTTTGTAAATCTCATATGATCTTTCTTGCCTTTCGTAATACTTATATTAACAACAGGTGATTTGTTATGGGTTTATTTTTGTAACCCTGGACCTGTGATTACCCACCCCCACCCACACCCTTTCCCCGTGACCTTGCAAGTCTTCACCTAATGTGAGGTCACCTCACCTTTGATAAGGACAGTGTGGTTCTTCAGCATCTTGGCCACCTCCTCCAGCAACGTCTCCTGCAGCTCTGTACAAGTTATAAGACAGATGTTAGTGTCTTCTTAACAGCTTGGAGCTTTCCTTAAAGGTTTGATAGTTTTTTAAATTAATTAACTGAGCCATACACTAGTAGTATTGGTTAATTAATAAGAATGAACCACATTTAAAAGTAGGAAACAGCGTATAGGTTGAGAGGCGTGTGACTAATATCAACTTAGATCAAAATGAAACATTTTAAGCACCATAAAATGATGTATATATATATCTATCTATCTATATATATACATGTATATATATATATATATATATATATATATATATATATATATATATATATATATATATATATATATATATATATATATATATATATATATATATATATATATATATATATATATATATATATTATATATATATATATATATATATATATATATTTATATAACATCTTGTAGGTGTGAGGAAGAGCCAGTTGTAAGTGTGGGGAAAGTTCGTGAGGCAGTAGGTAAAATGAAAGGGGGTAAGGCAGCCGGGATTGATGGGATAAAGATAGAAATGTTAAAAGCAGGTGGGGATATAGTTTTGGAGTGGTTGGTGCTATTATTTAATAAATGTATGGAAGAGGGTAAGGTACCTAGGGATTGGCAGAGAGCATGCATAGATCCTTTGTATAAAGGGAAAGGGGACAAAAGAGAGTGCAAAAATTATAGGGGGATAAGTCTGTTGAGTATACCTGGTAAAGTGTATGGTAGAGTTATTATTGAAAGAATTAAGAGTAAGACGGAGAATAGGATAGCAGATGAACAAGGAGGTTTTAGGAACGGTAGGGGGTGTGTGGACCAGGTGTTTACAGTGAAACATATAAGTGAACAGTATTTAGATAAGGCTAAAGAGGTTTTTGTGGCATTTATGGGTTTGGAAAAGGCGTATGACAGGGTGGATAGGGAGGCAATGTGGCAGATGTTGCAGATGTATGGTGTAGGAAGTAGGTTACTGAAAGCAGTGAAGAGTTTTTACGAGGATAGTGAGGCTCAAGTTAGAGTATGTAGGAAAGAGGGAGATTATTTCCCAGTAAAAGTAGGCCTTAGACAAGGATGTGTGATGTCACCGTGGTTGTTTAATATATTTATAGATGGGGTTGTAAGAGAAGTAAATGCGAGGGTCTTGGCAAGAGGCGTGGAGTTAAAAGATAAAGAATCACACATAAAGTGGGAGTTGTCACAGTTGCTCTTTGCTGATGACACTGTGCTCTTGGGAGATTCTGAAGAGAAGTTGCAGAGGTTGGTGGATGAATTTGGTAGCGCATGTAAAAGAAGAAAATTAAAAGTGAATACAGGAAAGAGTAAGGTTATGAGGATAACAAAAAGATTAGGTGATAAAAGATTGGATATCAGATTGGAGGGAGAGAGTATGGAGGAGGTGAATGTATTCAGATATTTGGGAGTGGACGTGTCAGCGGATGGGTCTATGAAAGGTGAGGTGAATCATAGAATTGATGAGGGAAAAAGGGTGAGCGGTGCACTTAGGAGTCTGTGGAGACAAAGAACTTTGTCCTTGGAGGCAAAGAGGTAAATGTATGAGAGTATAGTTTTACCAACGCTCTTATATGGGTGTGAAGCATGGGTGATGAATGTTGCAGCAAGGAGAAGACTGGAGGCAGTGGGGATGTCATGTCTGAGGGCAATGTGTGGTGTGAATATAATGCAGAGAATTCGTAGTTTGGAAGTTAGGAGAAGGTGCGGGATTGCCAAAACTGTTGTCAAGGGGGCTGAGGAAGGGTTGTTGAGGTGGTTCGGATATGTAGAGAGAATGGAGCGAAACAGAATGACTTCAAGAGTGTATCAGTCTGTAGTGGAAGGAAGGCGGGGTAGGGGTCGGCCTAGGAAAGGTTGGAGTTAGGGGTTAAAGGAGGTTTTGTGTGCGAGGGGCTTGGACTTCCAGCGGGCATGCGTGAGCGTGTTTGATAGGAGTGAATGGAGACAAATGGTTTTTAATACTTGACGTGCTGTTGGAGTGTGAACAAAGTAACATTTATGAAGGGATTCAGGGAAACCGGCAGGCTGGGCTTGAGTCCTGGAGATGGGAAGTACAGTGCCTGCACTCTGAAGGAGGGGTGTTAATGTTGCAGTTTAAAAACTGTAGTGTAAAGCACCCTTCTGGCAAGACAGTGATGGAGTGAATGATGGTGAAGGTTTTTCTTTTTCGGGCCACCCTGCCTTGGTGGGAATCGGCCAGTGTGCCAGAGATCAGTGTTTGTGTATATTTCGCCTGCTCTCGCGAATTTCTTGCATATATATATATATATATATATATATATATATATATATATATATATATATATATATATATATATATATATATATATATATATATATATATATATATATATATATATATATATATATTATTGTATCCACGAACAAGTGGTATTGATCAGTAGCATCACTGCGATTAGTCAAGGAGTCAAACCCTTGCTGTTTTGGCCTGCCGCATTTTGGGCGAAAACTCATGATGCCTTAATCCACGGAACCACATAATCCTTAAGACTAGCGCACCCAGCAGAATTGGATGTTTTGTGTGTGTGTGTATATATATATATATATATATATATATATATATATATATATATATATATATATATATATATATATATATATATATATATATATATATATATATATATATATATATATATATATATATATATATATATATATATATATATATATATATATATATATATATATATATATATATATATTTATTAACACACTGGCCGAATCCCACCAAGGCAGGGTGGCCCAGAAAAGAAAAACTTTCACCATCATTCACTCCATCACTGTTTTGCCAGAAGGGTGCTTTACACTACAGTTTTTAAACTGCAACATTAACACCCCTCCTTCAGAGTGCAGGCACTGTACTTCCCATCTCCAGGACTCAAGTCCGGCCTGCCGGTTTCCCTGAATCCCTTCATAAATGTTACTTTGCTCAAACTCCAACAGCACGTCAAGTATTAAAAAATATTTGTCTCCATTCACTCCTATCAAACACGCTCACGCATGCCGCCTGGAAGTCCAAGCCCCTCGCACACAAAGCCTCCTTTACCCCCTACCTCCAACCTTTCCTAGGCCGACCCCTACCCCGCCTTCCTTCCACTACAGACTGATACACTCTTGAAGTCATTCTGTTTCGCTCCATTCTCTCTACATGTCCGAACCACCTCAACAACCCTTCCTCAGCCCTCTGGACAACAGTTTTGGTAATCCCGCACCTCCTCCTAACTTCCAAACTACGAATTCTGTGCATTATATTCACACCACACATTGCCCTCAGACATGACATCTCCACTGCCTCCAGCCTTCTCCTCGCTGCAACATTCATCACCCATGCTTCACACCCATATAAGAGCGTTGGCAAAACTATACTCTCATACATTCCCCTCTGCCTCCAAGGACAAAGTTCTTTGTCTCCACAGACTCCTAATTGCACCGCTCACCCTTTTCCCCTCATCAATTCTATGATTCACCTCATCTTTCATAGACCCATCCGCTGACACGTCCACTCCCAAATATCTGAATACATTCACCTCCTCCATACTCTCTCCCTCCAATCTGATATTCAATCTTTCATCACCTAATCTTTTTGTTATCCTCATAACCTTACTCTTTCCTGTATTCACTTTTAATTTTCTTTTACATACCCTACCAAATTCATCCACCAACCTCCGCAACTTCTCTTCAGAATCTCCCAAGAGCACAGTGTCATCAGCAGAGAGCAACTGTGACAACTCACACTTTATGTGTGATTCTTTATCTTTTAACTCCACGCCTCTTGCCAAAATGATTCTTTATCTTTTAACTCCACGCCTCTTGCCAAGACCCTCGCATTTACTTCTCTTACAACCCCATCCATAAATATATTAAACAACCATGGTGACATCACACATCCTTGTCTAAGGCCTACTTTTACTGGGAAATAATCTCCCTCTTTCCTACATACTCTAACTTGAGCCTCACTATCCTCGTAAAAACTCTTCACTGCTTTCAGTAACCTACCTCCTACACCATACACCTGCAACATCTGCCACATTGCCCCCCTATCCACCCTGACATACGCCTTTTCCAAATCCATAAATGCCAATATATATATATATATATATATATATATATATATATATATATATATATATATATATATATATCAATAACAAGACTGCACTAGCCAAGGACTCGAACCCATGCTGCTTTGGCGTGCCTCATAGTGGCCGAGAACACATGACGCCCTTATCGTATGGTTCAGTGGATAAGGGCGTCATGTGTTTTCACCCACCATGAGGCAGGCCAAAGCAGCATGGGTTCAAGTCCTTGGCTAGTGCAGTGTTGTTATTGATCAATACCACTCGTTCGTGGCCACAATAATATATATATATATATATATATATATATATATATATATATATATATATATATATATATATATATATATATATATATTATTGAGAGACAAAAGTGCAACACTTCCTCTCACCATGGCAGCCACGTGACCACTGAGGAGTCACTGCGGAGTGTGGTAGCAGGCCGTGATGCCATGCTAACAGATGCTACCCGGCATAATGCACTGACGAAAAAAGACCCCCCTGTATGATAGGCCTTTGATTTTTGTCACAACATTATGCCAGGGCGCTCACCCGGCATAATGCATAATGCACTGTAGGTGTCGGCCAGCGTCGACATGCAGGTGTAGTCCTATGCTAAGAACTTGCCATTCTTCCAAGTATAGATGGTGATCCTGTCGGCGCAGATTGCAGGGTTGTTAGTATTGTTGGCCGCTAGTGATCAGGACTCTCTCTCCACTGTAGCAAGGCTTCTTTGTATGATGTCATTGACTTCATTGCATGCCAGCCCTTGGTTATGGAGCAGTTAAGGTCATGTAGACCATATTGTTTGGCTTGTGCAATGCCGCAAATACATTCCACGTGAATTGGGAGAAGGAGGCGGAGAGTCACTGCAATATGGAGGGTCTTAGGGTTGAGGCGTGTTCCCATTGCCAAAATGGAAACTGTTTGGAGGGACTCCCCTGGGTGAAGGGCACTCACAGCTTGGAGATTGGCACTCTCCCTGTCTGATGTTACAGTCCCTAGCATGTTGGCAAGCACCTTTTCAGCAATGGGGCCATTTCAAATTGACTGTTTGTAGGCCAGTGCTGCACTACGTTTTGTTGATGGAGCAGCGAGAGTCTCCCATTTGGTAATGGTAATGGCATAGCTAGGGGTCCTGTATTCCTGATATATATATATATATATATATATATATATATATATATATATATATATATATATATATATAATGTGTGTATGTGTGTGTATGTGTGTGTATGTGTGTGTATGTGTGTGTGTGTGTGTGTGTGTGTGTGTGTGTGTGTGTGTGTGTGTATGTGTGTGTATGTGTGTGTGTGAGTGTGTGTGTGTGTGTGTGTGTGTGTGTGTGTGTGTGTGTGTGTGTGTGTGTGTGTGTGTGTGTGTGTGTGTGTGTGTGTGTGTGTGTGTCATTATAAAATGTCTCCAGCTAAACCGAGTATGTCCGCGTTTTTCGATATTCGCCAGTGTTGAATTTGAGTTATTCTTGTTGTATTATTTTTGTAATTCATCAACATACCTTATAAGACACTAATAAAACAAATCCTGGAAGTGTTCCCTGGGAATAACTTGGCAAGTAATAAATATACTGAATGAAAAGAAACCGGTGAAGTTAGTTATTAGAGTACCTTGTATGGTGGTGGTGTGGGAGTCACTGAGGTCTTGGTGCTGCTGACGGAGGGTAGCCACCTCCACGCTGGAGTTACTGAAGCCTTCCAGCACTCGATCCTGCACTCCAGATGACAACTCTGTAGGTGAAACTCTCATCGTGTGAACTCAGTTTAGGTTATTTGTTACACGTTTGTACATGTACCTGGCTGTACCATCGTCCTGGCTGTACCATGTACCTGGCTGTACCATCGTCCTGGCTGTACCATGTACCTGGCTGTACCATCTACCTCGCTGTACCATGTACCTGGCTGTACCATCTACCTCGCTGTACCATTTACCTGGCTGTACCATCTACCTCGCTGTACCATGTACCTGGCTGTACCATCTACCTGGCTGTACCATTTACCTGGCTGTACCATTTACCTGGCTGTATCATCTACCTGGCTGTACCATCTGCCTGGCTGTACCATCTGCCTGGCTGTACCATCTACCTGGCTGTACCATCTGCCTGGCTGTACCATCTACCTGGCTGTACTATCTACCTGGCTGTACCATGTACCTGGCTGTATCATCTACCTGGCTGTACCATTTACCTGACTGTACCCTCTGCCTGGCTGTACCATCTACCTGGCTGTACCATCTGCCTGGATGTACCATCTGCCTGGCTGTACCATCTACCTGGCTGTATCCTCTGCCTGGCTGTACCATCTACCTGGCTGTACGACCTACCTGGCTGTACCATCTACCTGGCTGTACCATCTACCTGGCTGTACCATATACATGACTGTACCATCTACCTGACTGTACCATCTACGTGGCTGTACCATCTGCCTGGCTGTACCATCTACCTGGCTGTACCATCTGCCTGGCTGTACCGTCTACCTGGCTGTACCATCTACCTGGCTGTACCATCTGCCTGGCTGTACCATCTACCTGGCTGTACCCTCTGCCTGGCTGTATCCTCTACCTTACTGTACCATCTACCTGGCGGCCGGGCCACCACTTGGACAAGGCCCGGGCCGGGAGAATACCGGCGAATCTTTAACTAACTAATCTACCTGGCTGTACCATCTATCTGGTTGTACCATCTACCTGGTTGTACCATCTACCTGGTTGTACCATCTACCTGGCTGTACCATCTGCCTGGCTGTACCATCTACCTGGCTGTACCCCCTGCCTGGCTGTACCATCTACCTGACTGTACCATCTACCTGGCTGTACCATCTACCTGGTTGTACCATCTACCTGGCTGTACCATCTACCTGGTTGTACCATCTACCTGGCTGTACCATCTACCTGGTTGTACCATATACCTGGCTGTACCATCTACCTGGTTGTACCATCTACCTGGTTGTACCATCTGCCTGACTGTACCATCTGCCTGACTGTACCATCTACCTGACTGTACCATCTACCTGACTGTACCATCTACCTGACTGTACCATCTACCTGACTGTACCATCTACCTGACTGTACCATCTACCTGGTTGTACCATATACCTGGTTGTACCATCTAATTGGCTGTACCATCTACCTGGCTGTACCATCTACCTGGTTGTACCATCTACCCGGTTGTACCATCTGCCTGACTGTACCATCTACCTGACTGTACCATCTACCTGACTGTACCATCTACCTGACTGTACCATCTACCTGACTGTACCATCTACCTGACTGTACCATCTACCTGGCTGTACCATCTACCTGGTTGTACCATCTACCTGGCTGTACCATCTACCTGGTTGTACCATATACCTGGCTGTACCATCTACCTGGTTGTACCATCTACCTGGTTGTACCATCTGCCTGACTGTACCATCTACCTGGCTGTACCATCTACCTGGCTGTACCATCTACCTGGTCGTACCATCTACCCGGTTGTACCATCTGCCTGACTGTACCATCTACCTGACTGTACCATCTACCTGACTGTACCATCTACCTGACTGTACCATCTAGCTGACTGTACCATCTAGCTGACTGTACCATCTACCTGACTGTACCATCTACCTGACTGTACCATCTAGCTGACTGTACCATCTACCTGACTGTACCATCTACCTGACTGTACCATCTACCTGACTGTACCATCTACCTGACTGTACCATCTACCTGACTGTACCATCTACCTGACTGTACCATCTACCTGACTGTACCATCTAGCTGACTGTACCATCTAGCTGACTGTACCATCTACCTGACTGTACCATCTAGCTGACTGTACCATCTACCTGACTGTACCATCTACCTGACTGTACCATCTAGCTGACTGTACCATCTACCTGACTGTACCATCTACCTGACTGTACCATCTACCTGACTGTACCATCTACCTGACTGTACCATCTACCTGACTGTACCATCTACCTGACTGTACCATCTAGCTGACTGTACCATCTACCTGACTGTACCATCTAGCTGACTGTACCATCTACCTGACTGTACCATCTACCTGACTGTACCATCTACCTGTACCATCTACCTGACTGTACCATCTACCTGACTGTACCATCTACCTGACTGTACCATCTACCTGACTGTACCATCTACCTGACTGTACCATCTACCTGACTGTACCATCTACCTGACTGTACCATCTAGCTGACTGTACCATCTACCTGACTGTACCATCTACCTGACTGTACCATCTACCTGACTGTACCATCTACCTGACTGTACCATCTACCTGACTGTACCATCTACCTGGTTGTACCATCTACCTGACTGTACCATCTGCGTCTACCTTATTATTTAGTTTTGCTTCCACTGTTTTATTTGTATTACTCTAATTACTTCTTAAGAAAAGTTTTCCCAGCGTATGCTTAGGAAATCATTTCCAGAAAGTCCTACACAGACGATGAAACAGATACCAATGTTAAAGTATTGATCCCAGGACCGAAACGTTAGCAGTCAACATATCATAAGTATCATTTTGTTTTATAAAGAGGAAGTGAATCTGAAAGATATTTATTTCTCTGTTGATCCTCACGCAACTCACGTAGCTGTTTCTTCTGATACTCACAGATATTTATCTCATTACTTAATTATTCTTAGACTTGCGTCTCTCCTTTCCATCGAAAGAGCTTACAGGTATTATTATTATTATTATTATTATTATTATTATTATTATTATTATTATTATTATTATTATTATTATTATTATTATTATTATTATTAACCTTCAGCTCTCTTTTTATTAATATGGACTGGAAAGTGGGGAGTACAGCCGTATTGCCTGTTATCCACAGTAAACAAAGAACCCGTGTGATAAGCTCACCTGTGACAAGGTAAGTGTGGTTCTTGAAGAGTTGGGTCGTCTCCTCCTTCAGTGTCTCCAGCAGATCTACAGGAGATGCCAACAGGTGTGTAAATAGACCATTACCGATGGTTTTTTTTTAGGTTTAAAATATATTTTTTTTACCCTATGGTCATTAATTCAGCGGTCCTTGTGGACACTGATATGAAGATTACTGTAATTTTGATGACAGTAATTGAAATATGCTCAATATACTGCTCAGTATATATGCATATATTATGTTTATATAATGGGCTTACGAATCTGATTTACTCACGTTTATTTCATAATATAACCCTGAAAATAGATTTATACAATTATTGTTTATAAGAGCCAGTCTTAAACAAATTCAATTAGTACGAAACTCATAGCAAACATGTCGAGTTATGACAAACTGCGTTGGTCACCTCGCTGAAAGAAAGACAGGAGTCAGGTACCTCTGAATCCAAATGCCCCGCTGACGACTGTAGTGCAGAGTGGACACGTTTGCTGAAAGATCTTGTATTGGGGCAAAGTTTCTGCCTATTAAGATCTTTATCAAGATCTTAACAGATCGATACTTTGTCCCTCCCCACACACACACACAAAAGAAAAAAAAAGTTTTATGCAAACGTGCTTTTCTTCATCATTAATTAAGTACTATGCATGAGGCACAGTTTGCCATTTCAGGTGTACAGTGCCATCTTCAGCTGAGATGGTCACCTCGAAACTAATATCATGCAGTTTGAAATATTTACAATTAACTACAAATTAGAAATGAAAACTGGCCGATATTTTCATCCATCCTGCACCACTATCAAGTCGAGAGTGAGAACGCAAAGAACAGAAAATGTTAAGACAGGTCAGGGCAACAGGAGGTGATGCGACAGACTAGAGAAGATGAAATCACATAAAGTCTGAAGAATAAAACATCTGAATATGTACTGATAGAGGCAAGTATCTGCAGTAGTAAGTTAGGACTAAGATTCAAGTTATGGATGTTGTGTATAAGGACCGATTCAGCAAGACGCCGTCTGTGATCGTTAGAAGAACAGATCATTTTACAATCCTTGTTTGAGGTGCTACGCGAGGCTCTACGAGGCGAATTATTTGTCTGATAAACTTGCCGTTATTGCAGTCTCTGTACATGTTCTAAACAATGTATAAACTGAGATATAAGATATTCAGATGCAAGATACTCCAAGATGCTCAACCTGTTATGTGAGTATTACTCTTCAAGGGAAAGAAGACCAGTTTATGCTGGTGAAGAGCTCTCGATCCAAGAAACTGGACCTACCATCTCCTTCCTTGGATCATACCTAATTATCTCCTATTCCTCAGGCACTGTATGGCCGTCGAGGATTTAATTAAAGCTGAAGGTCTCATACATACTAACTTTAATGGGTCATGTTTCAAGAGTGTAACAACGTGGACTACAAACAATGTGTTGTTGACACTACTTCCAGAGATCAACAGAGTTGTCGCTTTTTTTCATTTACAGTCTTCAGCAATCTGTAGAGTGAAGTAGTGAAGGCAGGATCCATACATAGCTTTAAGAAGAGGTATGATAAGGCTCTTGGAACCGGGGGAGAGTGGACCTAGTAGCGACCAACGAAGAGGCAAGCGTGCTGGAGTGGAGAGCATGGCAAAGGAACTGACGTGGGAAAGTAAGGAGGCGAGGATGAAGACGAGAGCGTCGGGAAGGGACAAGCATGGAAAGGAGAGGGTGTGGGGAAGGGGCAAGCTTGGGTGTGAGAAGCGGCGAATGTAAGGAAGGAGCGAACATGGTCAGGAGCAAGAGTGGGGAAGAGGCGAGCTAGGAATGGGTGGCGCGGGACAGAGTAGACGTGGGAAGGAGTAAGCGCGGGAAATAATGTTAATTACCATGACCAACACTGTTGAAATTTAAAGTTTATCAGAAACCAAACAATCAAAACTATCTAATTCACTGGTGGTCACCCCAGGGGCTGCACCACCAACTTCGAACTATAAGATGTGTTTGTCTAGTCTCCCTCCTCAGGGTGTCGTGCCGAATAGGTAAAACTAGTCAATTAGCAAGAACTCTTTTAAAATTAAGTCCTTTCTAAAATTTTCTCTTATACTTTTAAAGATATACATTTTTCATTTATGTTCATGTAAAAATTAATAATTTTGTACCAAAAGTACCTTAGAAAACTTACCTAACCTTATTATAACAAGCGCAATTTAATTTAGCCTAATCCAACTAGATATATTTTATATAAGTTTACAATAATTTAATAATAAACAAACACTAGCTAGCTTCAGAATGATTTTTGCGAAATTATTGCATACACAAATTTTCGCTTGCCTTATTCGGCAAGAAGAGCGTTGTTATTTAAGTCAAAAATAGCAAGTTTTACCTATTCAGCACCACACACACACACACACATACACACACACACACACACACACACACACACACACACACACACACACACACACACACACACACACACACACACACACACACACATTTTCTTGGACTGCAAGAAGGCGTTTGACACAGTTCCACACAAGAGATTGGTGCAAAAACTGGAGGACCAAGCAGGGATAACAGGGAAGGCACTACAATGGATCAGGGAATACTTGTCAGGAAGACAGCAGCGAGTCATGGTACGTGGCGAGGTGTCAGAGTGGGCACCTGTGACCAGCGGGGTCCCGCAGGGGTCAGTCCTAGGACCAGTGCTGTTTCTGGTATTTGTGAACGACATGACGGAAGGAATAGACTCTGAGGTGTCCCTGTTTGCAGATGACGTGAAGTTGATGAGAAGAATTCACTCGATCGAAGACCAGGCAGAACTACAAAGGGATCTGGACAGGCTGCAGACCTGGTCCAGCAATTGGCTCCTGGAGTTCAATCCCACCAAGTGCAAAGTCATGAAGATTGGGGAAGGGCAAAGAAGGCCGCAGACGGAGTACAGTCTAGGGGGTCAGAGACTACAAACCTCACTCAAGGAAAAAGATCTTGGGGTGAGTATAACACCAGGCACATCTCCTGAAGCGCACATCAACCAAATAACTGCTGCAGCATATGGGCGCCTAGCAAACCTCAGAACAGCATTCCGACATCTTAATAAGGAATCATTCAGGACCCTGTACACCGTGTACGTTAGGCCCATATTGGAGTATGCGGCACCAGTTTGGAACCCACACCTAGCCAAGCACGTGAAGAAACTAGAGAAAGTGCAAAGGTTTGCAACAAGACTAGTCCCAGAGCTAAGAGGTATGTCCTACGAGAAGAGGTTAAGGGAAATCAACCTGACGACACTGGAGGACAGGAGAGATAGGGGGGACATGATAACGACATACAAAATACTGAGAGGAATTGACAAGGTGGACAAAAACAGGATGTTCCAGAGATTGGACACAGTAACAAGGGGACACAGTTGGAAGCTGAAGACACAGATGAATCACAGGGATGTTAGGAAGTATTTCTTCAGCCACAGAGTAGTCAGTAAGTGGAATAGTTTGGGAAGCGATGTAGTGGAGGCAGGATCCATACATAGCTTTAAGCAGAGGTATGATAAAGCTCACGGCTCAGGGAGAGTGACCTAGTAGCGATCAGTGAAGAGGCGGGGCCAGGAGCTCGGACTCGACCCCCGCAACCTCAACTAGGTGAGTACAACTAGGTGAGCACACACACACACACACACACACACACACACACACACACACACACACACACACACACACTGTTACCATACATAGCTTTAAGACGAGGTATGATATAGCTCGTGGAGAAGGGAGAGAGAGGACCTAGTAGCGTTCAGTGAAGAGGCGGGGCCAGGAGCCGAGTCTCGACCCCTGCAACTACAATTAGGTGAATTAGGCGAGTACACACACACACACACACTCACACACACACACACAAACACACACACACACACACACACACACACACACACACACACACACACACACATATATATATATATATATATATATATATATATATATATATATATATATATATATTATCACACTGGCCGATTCCCACCAAGGCAGGGTGGCCCGAAAAAAAAACTTTCACCATCATTGACTCCATCACTGTCTTGCCATATATATATATATATATATATATATATATATATATATATATATATATATATATATATATATATATATATATATATATATATATATATATCTTTCAACACACCGGCCGTATCCCACCAAGGCAGGGTGGCCCAAAAGGAAAAACAAAAGTTTCTCCTTTTACATTTAGTAATATATACAGGAGAAGGGGTTACTAGCCCCTTGCTCCCGGCATTTTAGTCACCTCTTACAGCACGCATGGCTTACGAAGTAAGAATTCTGTTCCACTTCCCCATGGAGATAAGAGGAAATAAACAAGAACAAGAACTAGAAAGAAAATAGAAGAAAACCCAGAGAGGTGTGTATATATATGCTTGTACATGTATGTGTAGTGTGACCTAAGTGTAAATAGAAGTAGCAAGACGTACCTGAAATCTTGCAAGTGTATGAAACAAAAAAAAAGACACCAGCAATCCTACCATCGTGTAAAACAATTACAGGCTTCCGTTTTACACTCACTTGGCAGGACGGTAGTACCTCCCTGGGCGGTTGCTGTCTACCAACTATCAAGTATATATATATATATATATATATATATATATATATATATATATATATATATATATATATATATATATATATATATATATATATATATATATATGCAATAAGATCACAGTAAACAGGTGATTTTAAAATATGCAAAACAACCACTGTGAAAGAGTAGTGAAATTCCAAGCGCTTTCGTGACTACTCACATTGTCAAGGAACTATGAAAGTAATACATCAAAGGAAGGCAATTAAAGGGCTTAGATAAGGAACTATGAAAGTAATACATCAAAGGAAGGCAATTAAAGGGCTTAGATCACACCTCACAGTCAACTCCCACAACAATGAAACACCTGACGCGGGACAATACCGGACTCATAAGAAAAGAGGAACACTGCAGTAGATCCGCTGGTCCACCTAGACAGGTCTTCACGACAACCCACCAACAAATCATTCTACCCAAGAAATAAGGTTTATTATTTGTCCAATGTATTATCAAACTAACCAAATTTTATTAATTATAAATTAATCTAATTTATACAAACCTAAGGAAATATTCATATTATTTTCAAAACTGCTTTTTATGAAACAAGATTCAAATATATTTCTGTCAACCATGGACTTGCTTGATACAACTTTCTCAACTTTTTGAAAATCAATTGGATGGTTGAAGTCTCTCACATGAATAAATAGAGCATTGGAATCTTGTCCAGTTCTAATGCTATATTTATGTTGTTTTAATCTAAGTTCGAGAATTTTACCAGTTTGACCGTAATAAACTTTATCGCAAATTTTACAAGGAATCTTATACACACATCCGTCAGCATTTTGGGGGGAATTATTTATCAAAAGTTTTTTAACTGTATCAGATTTTTAAATACAACTTTAATATTAAAAGTCTTAAGAAGAGAAGGCATATCAACCAAGTTTTCATGGTAAGGGTGAACCAACATATTTTTAGTTGAATAAGGTTGGTTGTCCCTTTTTGGATTGTGAAAAATGTTTCTAGCAATTTTAAATGATTTATCAATTACATTTTTCGGGTATTTCAGATCATTGGCTATTTCACAAATTTTGGATATTTCTTCATCTATGAACTCTGGACTACAAATACGTAAAGCTCTCAAAAACATTGATGAGAAAACAGACAGTTTAACTTTATCTTGATGGGAAGAATAATAGTGTACATAGAATATGTATAGATTAAATAGCTTAGCCCATACTATAAACTTTACTGTTGAAGATTGAGACACTTATGCAATCTTATGGGAATCTTTATTCAGGAAACGTTTCGCCACATAGTGGCTTCATCAGTCCAATACAAAGTATAAAGGCTTGTAGATGAATGGTTCAGCGAACCGACATGTTGATAAATTAGACACATGTGCAACTCTTGGGTATCTTTATTGAGGAAACGTTTCGCCACACAGTGGCTTCATCAGTCCATACAGAGGAGAATCTTGAAGAACAGGAGAAGAATGAGGTAATCAGTCCCTCAACATTGAGTCGATGTGGTCAGTCCATCAATCTTGAATAGAATACGGCGTACGTGCGGAGAAGGAGCTTATAAACCGTTGGTAAGAGAGGTGCAGCAGTCATAGGTGGTGTCACATTTGTTCAATGTGGAAGTAGGTCGTGCCCAAGAATTAGGCAAGCGAAGAATTCCCAAGTATTAAGATCCCAAGAAGTTGCAGTGTCTGACAGGTTTGTAGATGAATGGTTCAGAGAACCGACATGTTGATAAATTAGACACATGTGCAACTCTTGGGTATCTTTATTGAGGAAACGTTTCGCCACACAGTGGCTTCATCAGTCCATACAAAGGAGAATCTTGAAGAACAGGAGGAGAATGAGGTAATCAGCCCCTCAACCTTGAGTCGATGTGGTCAGTCCATCAATCTTGAATAGAATACGGCATACGTGCGGAGAAGGAGCTTATAAACCGTTGGCAGGAGAGGTGCAGCAGTTTCCTCAATAAAGATACCCAAGAGTTGCATATGTGTCTAATTTATCAACATGTCGGTTCTCTGAACCATTCATCTACAAACCTGTCAGACACTGCAACTTCTTGGGATCTTAATACTTGGGAATTCTTCGCTTGCCTAATTCTTGGGCACGACCTACTTCCACATTGAACAAATGTGACACCACCTATGACTGCTGCACCTCTCCTGCCAACGGTTTATAAGCTCCTCCGCACGTATGCCGTATTCTATTCAAGATTGATGGACTGACCACATCGACTCAAGATTGAGGGACTGATTACCTCATTCTCCTCCTGTTCTTCAAGATTCTCCTTTGTATGGACTGATGAAGCCACTGTGTGGCGAAACGTTTCCTCAATAAAGATACCCAAGAGTTGCACATATGTCTAATTTATCAAAGTATAAAGGCGTAAGGAGAGGAGGAGTTTGAGGTAATCAGTCCCTCAGCCTGGAGTCGATGTGTTCAGTCCATCAATCTTGTAGAATGTACAGCATAGGGCCGTAGACGTGGCTTATATACTGTAGTGAGGTGAGGTGAAGCAGGCGGAGGCGGGGTCATAGTGGTACCATCCACTAGTCGAAGTAGGTCTTCGTCCAAAGGTTGGACAAGTGTAGAAGAATTCTTTGTAACAAGATCCCATGATGCTGCAGTGTCTGACAGTTGTGATGAATGGTTTGAAGAAAAATAAGTTGAGCTTGAGGAAAATAACTCATTGCCTTTTCTAGATGTTTTAATTATTAAGAGTAATAATGAATTCAAATTTAAAATTTACAGAAAACCTACAAATAACTGTTCCTATGTACACTATTATTCTTCACATCAAGATAAAGTTAAACTGTCTGTTTTCTCATCAATGTTTTTGAGAGCTTTACGTATTTGTAGTCCAGAGTTCATAGATGAAGAAATATCCAAAATTTATGAAATAGTCAATGATCTGAAATACCCGAGAAATGTAAATGATAAATCATTTAAAATTGCTAATACTTTTTACAACCCAAAAAGGGACAACCAACCTTATTCAACTAAAAATATGTTGGTTCTCTCTTACCATGAAAACTTGGTTGATATGCCATCTCTTCTTAAGACTTTTAATATTAAAGTTGTATTTAAAAATCTGATACAGTAAAAACACTTTTGATAAATAATTCCCCCCAAAATGCTGACGGATGTGTCTATAAGATTCCTTGTAAAATTTGCGATAAAGTTTATTACGGTCAAACTGGTAAAAATCTCGAACTTAGATTAAAACAACATAAATATAGCATTAGAACTGGACAAGATTCAAATGCTCTATTTATTCATGTGAGAGACTTCAACCATCCAATTGATTTTCAAAAAGTTGAGAAAGTTGTATCAAGCAAGTCCATGGTTGACAGAAATATAATTGAATCTTGTTTCATAAAAAAGCAGTTTTGAAAATAATATGAATATTTCCTTAGGTTTGTATAAATTAGATTAATTTACAATTAATAAAATTTGGTTAGAGTTTAATAATACATTGGACAAATAATAAACCTTATTTCTTGGGTAGAATGATTTGTTGGTGGGTTGTCGTGAGGACCTGTCTAGAAACATAAACACATATGCAGTTTAATGTGATCTTTTATTGACAACGTTTCGCCCACACAGTGGGCTTTTTCAAGTCACACACAGATCTACCTGGGGTGGAAGGTACGGGAGTATTTATAGTATTTATAAACTATAAATACTCCAGTACCTTCCACCCCAGGTAGATCTGTGTGTGACTTGAAAAAGCCCACTGTGTGGGCGAAACGTTGTCAATAAAGGATCACATTAAACTGCATATGTGTTTATGTTTCCAGTGTGTCGGTATTTTATACCATTTATTCTCAGGACCTGTCTAGGTGGACCAGCGGATCTACTGCAGTGTTCCTCTTTTCTTATGAGTCCGGTAGTCCCGCGTCAGGTGTTTCTTTGTTGTGGGAGTTGACTGTGAGGTGTGATCTAAGCCCTTTGATTGCCTTGCTTTGATGTATTACTTTCATAGTTCCTTGACAATGTGAGTAGTCACGAAAGCGCTTGGAATTTCACTACTCTTTCACAGTGGTTGTTTTGCATATATATATATATATATATATATATATATATATATATATATATATATATATATATATATATATATATATATATATATATATATATATATATATATATATGTCGTGCCGAATATGTAAAACTGGTCAATTAGCAAGAACTCATTTAAAATTAAGTCCTTTCTGAAATTTTCTCTTATACGTTTAAAGATATTTTTTTTTTCATTAATGTTAATGTAAAAAATTTTAATTTTGCACCAAAAGAATCTCAGAAAACTTACCTAACCTTATTAATGCAAGAGCAATTTATTTTAGCCTAACCCAACTAAATATATTTTAAATACGTTTACAATAATTTAGTACTAAACAAACACATTCAAATATATTTTTATAGTTAAATTCAGAACGATTTTGGCGAAATTATTGCATACACAAACTTTCCCTTCTCCTATATGGCAAGATGAGCGTTGCTATTTAAGCCAAGATCGCATATATATATATATATATATATATATATATATATATATATATATATATATATATATATATATATATATATATATATATATATATATATATATATATATATATATATATATATATATATATATATACTTGATAATGTGAGAAGTGACGAAAGCGCTTGGAATTTCAATATTCTATTGTTTTGCATATTCTGAAATCACCTGTTTACTGTGATCTTATTGCATATATATACTTATGTGTCTTTTCAACTCAGTCTAAAGATATCACATTGCCCGATAACTCACAATAATAATAATATTTATATTATTTTTCCTATCTATAACGTGCCTATCCATCTTGCCAGATTTCAGAATACAACCCACAGGATTGCAGCTTCAGCTTGTTCCTCCATAAAAGAACTGACTAGATCCAAACACAACCATGGATCCAGTAACGAGAAAGCTAGTGTGGATTCCATCTCGTGTAATGGGTGGGATAACATCCCAGAAATCAATAACTATACAGGTCAGAAATATAATAAATTATGCATATAGATTAAAACCTATTAAGTCACTAGGCCCTGGCGAGTTGTTTTCTAAGATTCTAAATGAATGTAAGAAGGAATTTAGCAAACCGTTAGATAGTCTTTCCAATAAATCACTATATATGGGTAGCATACTGGGTAAATGGTAAGTGCTAAATATGATACCCTTTTATAAAGTGGGATATATGTTCACAGCTTTAAGTTATACACTAGTCACCCTAACCACCTAAGCCGTGGGAAAGTTGATGGCGTCAATAATCGTGGATCTAATTCAAAAGTCATCTTGAGAGATATAATTTGATCAATGAATTTCAACATGATTTTTACCAAGAGGTGTTGCTCCCTTATGAATTTACTAGCCTTTTTCACCAAGGTATTTGTGGCAGTAGAACGAGATAAAGAATACGAGAAACTGAAGAAGAAATTATTTCCTGGTTTGAGGCTTAGTTGACTGATAGACCTCAGTGAATTTGAATTAGTGAGATATCAGAATGGGGACCCGTTGCAAGTGATGTTCTTCAGGGGTTAGTACTGACTCCTTTGTTGTTCACGATTTTCATAAACGATGTAGATGAGGGTATAAATAGGGACATAAGCAAATATGCCGAGGACACTAAAATACATCGTTAAATCGTTGCTGTCGCTCGAGATCTATGGAATGATATGGATAGGTTGATGTGGTCAGAGAAATGGTAGAAGCAGTCTAATGTGGACAAATGTAAGGTTCTAATTCTTGGAAAATCAAATAAATATGGCACTTATAAACCAAATAATATAGACCTTAATCAAATTAAATGTGAAAAAAACTTAGGTGTTGTTGTCAACAGAACATCTAAGACGAAAAAAATGCAATTATGTTTGCAATAAAGCTAATAAAATTCTTGGCTTCATATCAAGAAGTGTAAGTAATGGAAGTCCTCAGGTTATACTTCAACTTTATAAATCCTTGATATAACCTCATTTAAATTATGCTGCTCAGTTCTAGACTCAGTAATCCAGAATGGACATAAATGCATTGGAAAACATACAGAAGGGTGAAGTAGGTTCCCTATATCATATACCTTTATTTATAGGAAGATTAGGCTGGAGACACTGAATTTGTACTCTCTTGAGAGGTGTAAGTTTGAGGATATGATTGAAGTGTACTAAAGGGAAGCCGGAATATATATAAAGGGGATATCAGTAATATACTGAAAATATGTTGCATTATATTTCAGTAGGAAATAGCAATGAAGAGAGTCTAGCTGGGCAGAAATTGTTTCCTCTTCACTAATGTTGAATGCGAGTCATTTTAATTGTTTTAAGTTTGTATTTCAGCAACGAGTAATAAATATTAACAAGTAATAAATATTAGCATAAATAATAAATATTAACTTAACAAGTAATGAATATTAGCATAGATAATAAATATTAACTTAACAAGTAATAAATATTAGCATAAATAATAAATATTAACTTACAAGTAATAAATATTGTATTAAATTAAAAGAAACACTTGAAGTTAGTTATTAGAGTACCTTGCATGGTGGTGGTGTGGGAGTCACTGAGGTCTTGGTGCTGCTGACGGAGGGTAGCCACCTCCACGCTGGAGTTACTGAAGCCTTCCAGCACTCGATCCTGCACTCCAGATGACAACTCTGTAGGTGAAACTCTCATCGTGTGAACTCAGTTTAGGTTATTTGTTACACGTTTGTACCATGTTTACATGATAAGATAAAGATACTATCTAGAACATCTGTTCTAGCTGTGGGATGTTTCAAAGCCTCTTGTCTCTTTACTGATCCTTACACAGCTTCTCACGTATCTGTTTTTACTGATCCTAACAGACTTGTATATAAATACTTGATTCTTCTTAGCGTTGCATCATTCCCTCCGGCTTAAAGAGCTTATATGAATTATATTAGCTTAAGCTTTGTTCTCCAGCTAAAATCTACAGTAAACAAAGAACCTGTGTGATGAGCTCACCTGTGACAAGGTGGGTGTGGTTCTTGAAGAGCTGGGTCGTCTCATCCTTCAGTGTCTCCAGCAGATCTACAGGAGATACCAGCAGGGATGTAAATAGATCATTAACGATAGTTAGGTTTAAAACCAGTGCCGGATTTAGATGAAGAGAGGCCCTAGGCTATTCCACTTGTGAGGCCCCTCCCAGTCCCCCACCCTCACCACTACAAGAAGATGGAAGAGTGTTTTGAACAAAATTCAGTGAAGCCGAGGATGATGATGGGTCCTTAAAATTCCGCAATTCACAATTCCTCCTCTAAAGGACATAAGACGTTATTGTTAAATAACGTAGTGATTGAAAAAAGCATAAATGTTAAAATTAACACTGTGAAAAACTTTCACTATAATTGAACTTTGTAAACATTTTGTGGAATGAGCAGGAATTTTTTAGAAAAATGGAATTGTAAGTTTACTGTTATATTCTTTAAAATACATATATTCTTTTAGAATACATATTAAGAAAATAAACTACTATATCAAATACACTAAGACTAAAAAAGTTTTTCTAGCCTTCCTGATAGTAAAATCATCCAAAAGTTTAACAAAATTTGTTTAAAGTTTGTCACTTTCAATGCACAGAATGTTTAGTGTGAACAACCTCTCTGGAGATATTGTGGTCCTTAATTCATTTTTATTCTTTTGAGGCTTGAAAGAGACCTCTCTCCCTAGGAGTTAGTGACCATTAAGCTAAGAAATAGTCACAAGATTGCTTCCACATTAGGGAAGACCATCTGAATTTTTTCCTTTTGTATAATTTAATAAATGTGTGTATGAAACAGTGACTGCTCTTCTGTAGGTTTATGGTTTTGTCTCATGTACAAGTGAAAGTGCAAAGTTCATCAGTATGTTTCAGGTGAACATCTTCTAGGTACTGTATGTTTCCATCAACAGTTCAACACACTGTTGAATTTCTTGCTTAAATGTTGTCAGATTAGCAAGAAAGGAAAACATTTATGCAACATCACTTTACACGGTAGCTTTTCGTCTTAAATTGGCTTCAAGTGCATCTAGTACAGGAATAAAGGATTTTATCCTAAAGTTATCTCTTGAAGAGAGTTCATCTAAGACATCAGAACCAAGTTCACTTCCGTTATTTCCCTGCCGTTTCCTTACTCTTTGTCTCCTTGTGACAGTTCTGTAGTTAACATTTAGCAAGATGGCTTTTCCTTCTTTCTCAAGCTCATCAAAATCTCTAATTTTGCTTAAAAAATCTTGAAGTGAACTGTACAAAAGTGCACAAGTACTCAGTAACAATTCTGGTTTCTGAATGGCTTTTCTGACCTTATAAAAATGACCTAGCACATCTGTCCAAAAATACAGCATAAACACAAATTTCAGTTCTTCCATTTTCTGCTTCTCATTAACAAGAGTACAAATGAGTACAAAAGACAGTATTATTATAAAATGGAGTGCAAGGAACATTACTGAAGAGTTGTTTAGGGAATACTGTGAGTTATGACAGCATGTGTAAGAAAGGCCTTTGAGAGTATCAAAAATGTTACACACCTTGGCCGGAGGCCTCTTAGATTTTGAGGTGCTAGGTTTCAGCCTACCAAGCCTATAAGCAAAATCGACACTTTAAAACATATTTTCTACAAAATTATTTTTATGTATCTTTATTATTGAAAACGTTTTGCCTAGACAGTAGCAGGTGTAGTAGTAGTGACATGAAGATGTCCTGGGATTGTCAAGGTCTTTAATACAAGGCAAGGGCTTGATATTCCTAGTTTTAGTAATAGGAAAATTGAACCTAACGCTGTACTTAGCATTAGATGTTTAAAAAATGAACCAGACACTTATTTCCAAAAATCTTACTAAATACCTATAAATAAATAAACACAAATTCGGATGAACTGTGTAAGCATACTATTGTATCAAATTTTATAACCTACATGAACTGTATCACTGGACAACAAGAGAATTTTACCTCTCCACAGAAGCTGTGTTCATTTATTATTACATATCTTCAAGCTTCTTCCTAGAAGCTCATCCCCAATATTTCTTTATTAAATCATTTGCATAAATGCAGCTGCTCAAAAGTAAATTTCTCACTTAACTGTTAGTAAGAAGATATCACAAATTATCGGCTGGTATCTGCTCTTGTTGCCACCTCCTTAGATAAGAACTCGAGCGTAACCATGTTAAGTTAGACATGATAATTGACAACTGGGTGTCTACGTTACAAACTGAATTATTATGCCATCCTAGTGGCGCTAAAGTTAATTTATACCACTGAGCTTGACTCCTTGATCATTACTGACTGTGTCATTAATGAAGGTTCTTGACTCACATAATGACTCATAACATCATACTCATTGTATAAGTCAGGAATAGTTACTGAAAAATAAGAAAAACAATAATGTACAATTGTTATTAACTCCATCTAACAATGAATTACTGCGTTACGAAAAATTTGATAAATTAGCCAAAGAAAGTATCTTAAAGGAAGAAGTTGATTGTAACATTAATCTTACTGTGTCAAACGTTAGAAACAATATATTGAGAGAAGTTAGTAATAAATTTAAATGTCATAGGAGCACAGAACTTAAATGATTCGCACTTACTGTCCTGGCCCGGGTCTTTTCCAGATGGTAACCCGGCACTGTTCCCCCGGGTGGGGGGAACACAGAAGCTTGTGTATGTCTGTCACTGACTCACTATGATAACATGAACGTAGATAAGTACATTTATGGAGCAACTTACAATGTAAATAGAATGACCGATGTAGTAGCTAAGCATAGGCTTGGTTACAAGTACTTCTATCAGTTTTGCACATAAACAGATGTTGATCAAACTAAATGTAAAGCGTGTACTAAGCCCCTTGGCCACTTGTTTCAACACCGTGTCCTTGAATGTCCACTTACCGAGCAATATACGGATGGTATAATAACCTATGTGTTATATCACAGTATACTATTAGTGAAAGTAAGGTACCAGATATTTTAAGCGCATATCCTTAATTTGCTTGTAACAGACGAAATATATGTACTACTGTTAACCCTTTAGGAGTCCAGTTCCTAGGTGTTTAATGTATCCACATATTCTTGCACTGCCATCCACGGGATGGATATTGGGTGCAGAATCAAGTAGCCGCTATGGAGGCAAAATCTATATCCTCGTGACAATGTGGCATTCTAAAGTAACGAATAGAATGATCGGTAAAGGAAAAAGGATTAATGATAGTTGTGTATCTATATATTGAAAAAAATAAATATTATTGATAGCAAGAGGAATAGTTGGCGCAGACTCAAGACGCCAGAGGAGAATAAATAGGCAAAATTTATGTTTAGAACAGAATATCCTGTGTCAAGGATAACCAGGTTTACTTTGTGAATGTGACTGAGAGGAGTCAGGAACAAGACAGTAGAGAGAGAATATGAGTTTTTAATTTTTTTTTTTTTTTTTTTTTTTTTGGTCAGTGTTGGGTGGTGGAAGAGTACGTGAGGAAGTGTAGCAGCAGCAAGACTGTACCTTGTAGTTCGATGTTGAAGGAGACGCTGAGACTCTCAACTTGACGTCTCAGGTCAGCCACGTCCAGGTTGCTGTTGTTGAATCCCTCCAGCAGCGCCTGCAGCAGCATGCTTTTCGACGACTCTGTTTGAAAGGTTTAATTTTTAACATTTCAATTTACAGGCTAAGATCTGTTATTCACTTGAGCTTAATCCAAAGTCAAACCCAATCTAAGGCATATAACATCCCACCCTTACCAAGACGCAACCCATAACACAGTCTAATACCAAGATGCTAAGTGATGACGGATAGTATATCTGTTATTCAAATTACGTTGCTGTGTGATACATCATACACTGAGTTCTATACTTCTCAAGGTATAATCTACTGTAGATGAATACCGGCAGCAGGCGTATACCATACGTCCATACATCTCGCCCAGTCTGGGAATCAAACTGGGGCTCTTTCGTTTGTAAGCCGAACATCTCCTTTGAGCTACATGTTTATGCAACCATTTCTCATAATAATAATACTGATTTCCCTTCCTTCACTCCTTCCTTCCTTCTTTCACGGGGAATACTTTGACGGTGAAGGGAATGGTGACATAAGGAATCACGGAGGATCTTTATCTCTCTCTTTCCTCGGATCAAAATCCAAAGCAAGTGGCACACTTGTACCTTTCGATAAGCAACGAATTTAGGAATACGGATTATGTAATTATTATTATTGTTATTATTAATTATTATTATTCATTGAGCGTTAAATTCGTATGGGTCATTTTAATTCCACCGCCCTCCTTCTGGACGTTCAACTTTTTTTTTTTTTTTGGGGGGGGGGGGGGGCGGGGCTTAGAAGGAACATGGAATATGCTATGTGGACTGTCTCGTACGGTTTAGCGCATCCTCTTTCCCAGGAAATATGAGTGATACCCTTCCCTCATAGTTCTACTGGTATACTGGTTCTGAGAGTTACGTGGGCCTACGGGCCGCTAGGAAGAACAGTCTGGTTGACCAGACAGTCATGGAAGCCTGGCGTCAAGCCGGGCTGCCACGGTAGAAGAATCCTTGAACCCGGTCACAGGTATACTACAGGTATACCCGTGGTTCACCCTCCATCCTTGCCTTGCCCGGTAGCTGTAAGATTGAAGCCACTGGCGACCTGCGTCTTGGTGTGACCAAGTTCCTTGGACAGCGCCTTGAAGCCCTCTGATATCAGCTGCAGCAGCTTCCTCTGGTACTCCCGCTGCTGAGCAGCCTCCTGCTCCCTCTGCTCGCCCTCTGCAATATATTAATGCATATTAGCTATTTCGGAAAAGGTTCCGAGGTTCATTTATATCATACCTCTGCACGTCTGGCAACGCTGCTAGGTCTGGCAACACTGCTAGGTCTGGCAATACTGTTAGGGACTAAACAATACCGCAACTGGAACAACACACAAATAGCCCTCACATAGGAGAGATAAACTTATGACGACGTTTCGGTCCAACTTGGACCATTAACTAGTCAGGCTAGTCAATTCTCCAAGTCGGACCCAAACGTCGTTATAAGCTTCTTTCTTCTATGTGAGGTCTGGTACTGACAGGGAATGAGTGATGTTAAATGTGTTTTCAATATGTAGGTCGTTTTATATTGTTGGAAAACGACCCATGTCTTACAAAATAATATTAATGGATTTTGGGGCATAATGGGGAGTTGCAAACGTTTGTTTAGATAACATAACATGCTAGTCTTTTGACTCTATATTGAGATTTAACCTATTTGTGTTTCTAGATATGTCAAAAAATATTATTTCATATTTGAGATAAAGAAATGGATCAGCGTTCGGACATCAATTAAAAGACATCAACTCCTCTCAGTACCTGCCTTCATCAATAACAAGACATCAACTCCTCTCAGTACCTGCCTTCATCAATAACAAGACATCAACACCTCTCAGCACCTGCCTTCATCAATAACAAGACATCAACTCCTCTCAGTACCTGCCTTCATTAATAACAAGACATCAACACCTCTCAGTACCTGCCTTCATCAATAACAAAACATCAACACCTCTCAGTACCTGCCTTCATCAATAACAAGACATCAACACCTCTCAGCACCTGCCTTCATCAATAACAAAACATCAACACCTCTCAGTACCTGCCTTCATCAATAACAAAACATCAACACCTCTCAGTACCTGCCTTCATCAATAACAAGACATCAACACCTCTCAGCACCTGCCTTCATCAATAACAAAACATCAACACCTCTCAGTACCTGCCTTTATCAATAACAAAACATCAACACCTCTCAGTACCTGTCTTCATCAATAACAAAACATCAACACCTCTCAGCACCTGCCTTCATCAATAACAAAACATCAACACCTCTCAGTACCTGTCTTCATCAATAACAAAACATCAACACCTCTCAGTACCTGCCTTCATCAATAACAAAGCATCAACACCTCTCAGTACCTGCCTTCATCAATAACAAAACATCAACACCTCTCAGTACCTGTCTTCATCAATAACAAGGCATTACTCAATGGGAGATCAGAAAATACTTAGAAATCATCAAGAACAAAGAGAATGTAGCAAATAAAATAAAATAAAATCAAGTTTATTCTCTATAAGGGTCACAATGTGGAGTTTACAGGATTTGGATATTGTGTGGTTTACATGTTATAAAATACTAATTACAGAGGGGGCCACTAGGACACCTAGCATGGCTAGGCATTTCGGGCAGACTTAGATTAATTCTTAACATTAAATCCTTACAGATTATGGTATTAAGGCTAAGTGACTACATTATAAGAATAAGAATGAGAATGAGAACAAGCCGAGTATGATTAACCCTCGCTGGTATACAGCAAAAAAAAAGTAATAATACTGGCGACAGGAACATGAAGAGACATGGAAGGATTTATCACTTATACAGTACATATCGAAGGAAGAAAGAATTATTAAAATAAAACATAATTGACATAATAATTGAGGAAGAAATAAATATACTTTTTTTTTCTATAGAGTAACAGGGATTAACTAAGACACAAATTTTGACCAGGGCAGCATTAGATGATCATTAAAAATGAAACCAAAAATTTAAAACTAACAGGAAATGGAAGAGGCTAACAAATATATATATCTTCTTTCAACAACAAACCAGCCGTAACCCACCAAAGCAAGGTGACCCAGAAAGAAAAACGAAAGTTTCTCTTTTCAAATTTAGTTATATATGCATTAGAAGTGGTTAATAGCAGTGTTGGGCAAAGTTCCGCTAATTAGCGGAACTAACTTTTTGTTTAGCTCCGCTAACTTCGGAAACCGTTAGCGGACCGATTAGCTTCTGCTAAATAAAGGTCTGCTACTTTGAGTCCGCTAAAAAATTTCTTATGTTGTAAGCGGAAAGCAGTACCTTTTCAATGGCACACGTGTTCCTGTCTGTTGTGGGCGTTTCTCCAACAGTCAGTCAGGCACGCTATTGACTGACTACATGTAAATGTGACTTGTCAATGCAGCAGTAGCAGTATCTGAGCAGCACTGTTATAGTCTTACAGTGCCAACGATCAGTGGGGTGCTTTGACTTGTCTTATGAACAGGGGAGACATAAATCTGTTCCACCTGAAGATGTTGAGGAGTCTGCAGCTGCTGTGGTTGAAGCAGATGCCGCTCAGGCTGAGAGCTAGGAGTCGCAGAACCCGTGGCCCCACCTGGATGACTATTTTGTCCTCTAGTCAAAGGATAGGAAAAACGCCAATATGTTGTACTTCCTGTGCGTCATGTGCCAGCCCAAGGAGACCATCATCAAGAGACAGGCAGCGAGCCTGTGCATGCCATCAAGTTTGAGGAGAGAATCAAGGCTGGATCTTCCCATGGAAAACAAGGGCAATCTTCTTGTGGCAGTGCCACTAGCAGGAGCAGCTCATGAAGGGCAACCAGCATCACATCAAAGCGATGGAGAAGGCCCAGCCAGAGTAGTCATCATCACATCCATCATCCGATCTTGACATGATACCCATGCTATGCATTTTGTACAGTAAATAAAGTGCATATTGGATTTAAAGTGACGTTATGATTTCATTTGTTCATTTAACTATTTGTGTGCACCAGTATGACTATCGCTAGTGCAGCGATAAGTTGGCCTCAAGGTTGCAACTTTAAGCATGATTTTCAACTACTTGTTTGTAAGTTTACTGTGTTCAAAATCTAAATTAAGTTAAATGCAAACATGAATAGAAACAGAATAAAATGAACGAATACAATGAGTAACTGGAACTAATGAAGAAAACAGTCAAATAAGCTAACTCAGTGTGTTGGGGTGTTATGGGGCTTCAGTACAGAGACAAGTGTGCTAATTTTGCACTAGCAGCACTTGATCGTCATATGACCTTGGCATTCTATATCTTATTAGGAAGTTCTCCAGGTCTGTACTAAAAGTCTTAAAAGTAAAAGTAAAAGACCAAGAAACTAAATCAAATCTGAATTCATTTGAAAAAGTTAGTGCTTAAAGTTTAGCATTAGCTTCCGTTAATTTTTTCGGCTGTTTAGCGGTTTAGCATTAGCGGATTAGCGTTTAGCGAAGCTAACTTTTCAGTTAGCTGTGCCCACCACTGGTTACTAGCCCCTTGCTCCCGGCATGTTACTTGCCTCTTATGACAGGCATGGCTTGCAGAGGAAGAATTCTGTTCTACTTCCCCATGGAGATAAGAGAAAACAAACAAGAACAAGAACTAGTAAGAAAATAGAAGGAAACCCAGAGTGGTGTGTATGTATATATATATATATATATATATATATATATATATATATATATATATATATATATATATATATATATCTGTGTGTGTGTGTGTGTGTGTGTGTGTGTGTGTGTGTGTGTGTGTGTGTGTGTGTGTGTGTGTGTGTGTGTGTCTGTGTGTATGTGTGTGTGTATGTGTGTGTATGTGTGTGTGCATGTGTGTGTATGTGTATGTGTGTGTGTGTGCATACTCACCTAATTGTGGTTACAGGGGTCGAGACTCAGTATTTAAGGGTTTATTGGGTCGTTCTTGGTAGCGCGGAGTAAAGATAAGATCTTCGGGTACACAGGCAGTGGGGTACACAGGCAGTGTGTTAAGTGCCCATGGCCCGGGAGAGCCATGCCACGAGGGAGAGAGGAGTAAGGCCTGTTGTATGAGTGAAGGCTGCTGAGTGAGAGAGGTAGAGACAGGGGTGGGCAGGCTGGCATGCCCACCGAGAGGCCTGGCCTCTGGTGGAAACTATGGGAATTAGGCATATAGGCTCACTGGCTACATTTCACTCGGCCACCTACCACATGGTCGACCCCAAGCATGATTGGCAGTAAAAAAAAAACTCAGTCTCTCTCTCACAGGAACAGGGCACAGAACACAAAATAAAAAACATACATATACATACACAGACATGGAAAAAAAACTTCCTACAGGGAGGGAAGAAAAAAACAGGCGGGATGTGCTAAACATCATGGTCATAGGCAGTGAGCATTGAGGGGCATCACTGCACACCTTCCTGCATCTGGACAGATACTGTAACACAGGAGACATCGCTGCAGCCAAGCTGTAACGTAACAGGGTACAGTCTCTTCCGGAATGGTGAAGCAGTCATCGTAGTAGTCACTGCAGGGTTTCACTCAACCTGGGGCACAACCTGCTGGTTCCCTCGAGTGAGGCGTCGTCACCACTCGGCAACTGGGCAGGACTTCTTCTGGCAAGCGACTCAGGAGGGCATTTCTCTACTGGTACTGTCGCTGGGCTGTCACTGCCAGTGAGCGTGCAGTGAGTGGTGGCAGAGACGACTCGGCAAAACATCTGGGAGTAGTAACAGCATACACCATACTGCAGTGAGTGAGCTAGCAGTCAAAGTGACATCATCTTTGTGCAGGCTGCTCACTGAAGCTATGACATGAGGCTGAGACAGCGCCTGCCGACAGGGCTAACTGCAGTTTGACGAGTGCCATACTCTGGGCAGTTGGAATTATAGTAGAGGTTAGGCTAAGCGTCCCAAGACTTGTTTCTCTACATATAACTGCACTCTAAAGGTCAGGAGGTGAAGTGAAACAAATCTCGATGGGAATCATAGCAGGTACGATTCTGCAGGGCATCACGAGCGGCCAACATAAATAGCTTTCTGTACAAGAGGCTCAGATGCTCAGGGCTGACTAATATCAGCTGTCAAACATGCGGGTCACACTGGGTGACAAGTAACACGAGGTGCTACACAGTGGTCGGGGTGCAGACCTGTGGTCGACACACAGCTGGGCTCAAGGCCACACAGGACACATGGGAAACTGCACACACCTGCACTGCACATGCGGTACTACATGGCTTACTAGCAAATGATCATTTTCTGTGCAAAAATCGACACTAAGCTATACACGAACATGTGAGAACACTGACTGAGAGGAATTAATTAACACATGACATATATCTTCTCTCAATCTTCTCGACAATACTGAAATAATTACCAGAACACTCCATGTGACATCATGTGATGTCGGGCATGATGTTGCGAGGTGACGTCAGCAGCATGGTGACATCAGCAGACATCTCGAGGTGACGACATGAAGTCGGGCAGCATCGTCGGTGGCGTGAAGTCGGGCAGCATTGTGGGTGACGTCATAAGGTGACATCAGTGTGATGTGGCAGCAGACCACAGCATGTGGCCTGGGATGTCTGGCTTGGTAACCCACATGGCTTGTAGATCCACGTGGCATCGTCGACACTCCACATGGATTGCTCCATGTGTCTTGCTGATCTCCGTGGCTTGGTTAACGGATTATTGGTCATTCTTGGTAGCGGGGAGTAATGATAAGGCTTCGGAGGTTTCTTACTATATTTGCAATGTCATGGGGTACACAGGCAGTGTGTTAAGTGCCCATGGCCCGGGAGGGCCTTGCCTGCGAGGGAGAGAGGATTGGGCCTTGTTGACTGAGTGAAGGCCACTGAGAGAGTGAGGCTAGGCTATTCCACTTTCTGATGACTCTATGACTGAAGAAATACTTCCTAACATCCCTCTGACTCGTCTGAGTCTTCAGCTTCCAATTGTGACCCCTTGTTTCTGTGTCCCCTCTCTGGAACAACCTGTCTCTGTCCACCTTATCTATTCCATGCAGTATTTTGTATGTCGTTATTATGTCTCCCCTGACCCTCCTGTCCTCCAGTGTCGTCAGTCCGATTTCCCTCAACCTTTCTTTGTAGGACATACCCCTGAGCTCCGGAACTAGCCTTGTTGCAAACCTTTGCACTTTCTCTAATTTCTTGACGTGCTTGACCAGGTGTGGGTTCCAAACTGGTGCTGCATACTCCAGTATGGGCCTGATGTACACAGTGTACAATGTCTTGAACGATTCCTTACTAAGGTATCGGAATGCTATTCTCAGGTTTTGCAGGCGCCCATATGCTGCAGCAGTTATCTGGTTGATGTGTGCCTCCGGAGACGTATTCGGTGTTATGGTCACCCAAAGATCTTTCTCCTTGAGCGAGGTTTGCTGACCACCTAGCCTATACTTTGTCTGCGGCCTTCTTTGCCCTTCCCCGATCTTCATGACCTTGCATTTGGCAAGGTTGAATTCAGGAAGCCAGTTGCTGGACCACGTGTCCAGCCTGTCCAGGTCTCTTTGAAGTCCTGCCTGATCCTTATCTGATTTAATTCTCCTCATTAACTTCACATCATCTGCGAACAGGGACACCTCTGAGTCTATCCCTTCCATCATGTCTTTCACATTGTGTATGTGTGTGTGTGTGTATGTGTCCCCTTGATGCTGGTGAAGGGCTTTTCGACTACTAAATTTCAGTTTCCCACCTCTTCCTTGGAGCAAACCTGATTACTTCCCATTCCCCAGATTCTGTTAGGTGCTTCCCCACGAACATAATGATTATAGTAGTATAGGAAAATGGGAACCAGTTTGTCCTAAAAAAAACAAAAAATCCGAAAAAATAGGGAAGTTACTGTGACAGTGTCTGTGTTCAGTAAAAAATATGATAGGAGGGAACATCGAGGCATAATGTTCACATATTAGGTCATAAACAGAGATGAAATATTGGATGCGAATACTTGAACCAGCATTAACAGGGAAAAGTAGCTAAAGTTGTAAACTGAGTAAAAAACTGTGGCGAAACGATGCAAGAATGTTTTTCTTCTCAGAGTGGAGGAAGAACACAGTGCGTCGCAGGACCAGGCAATGAGTGCTACAACCACGGGAATTTTTACGAACTTATATGGTACATTAAACACTGAAGAAGAGACAACCAGGAACATAGTTCCTCCCCTGTAGTACAAGTAGGTAACACAAAGCATAAAAGCCTCTCACTCCATCACTCTTCGTCTTGTCTTGTTTGACTGACTGTGTTGTACAATTTAACTGTGTGTCATGCACTACATTCTTTCATAGTTCGTCATGACCTTTTTACCCCCTTTAGTGTGTTTGTGCTCCCCTACCCCAGCTGACACATGAAACATTCAGTGTGCACCATCTGGTGAAACTTTTTAATTGATACACGTCTTTTGCGCTGGTTTTATGCATGTGTTTTAAAGTCTTTTATTGTTCTTTTCTTTTACCTCGAGTGGCTCTTCTCGGACCTTTATTTTTACCCTTTTTTCCTATGTATCTTTTAGCAATTTTGCTTTACTCATGTTTAGTTAATATTTGTATGTGTGTGAATGATTTGTCATATTGTGTTTCGTATGTGTTGTATGCATGTGTGTGTGTATGTTGTATGTTGACTGGATGATCCCAGTTCAAGTTCTTGGTAAAGTTCACATCTTGCTTGACTCTCACTGGCTTCTTCATTAACCAATACATCAACACCACTGCCTTCCTTTATGTGTCGCCATATATTTATACCTCATTACCATTATGTATCACCATATTACTACCTCACTATCTTTCTTTATGTATCAGAATACATTAATACCTCACAACCTTCCTTTATGTATCAGAATACATTAATACCTCACAGCCTTCCATTATGTATTACAATACATTAATACCTCACTACCTTCCTTTATGTATCACAATACATTAATACCTCACAACCTTCCATTATGTATCACAATACATTAATACCTCACAACCTTCCATTATGTATCACAATACATTAATACCTCACAACCTTCCATTATGTATCACAATACATTAATACCTCACAACCTTCCTTTATGTATCACAATACATTAATACCTCACAACCTTCCTTTATGTATCACAATACATTAATACCTCACAACCTTCCTTTATGTATCACAATACATTAATACCTCACAACCTTCCTTTATGTATCACAATACATTAATACCTCACAACCTTCCATTATGTATCACAATACATTAATACCTCACAGCCTTCCATTATGTATTACAATACATTAATACCTCACAACCTTCCATTATGTATCACAATACATTAATACCTCACAACCTTCCATTATGTATCACAATACATTAATACCTCACAACCTTCCATTATGTATCACAATACATTAATACCTCACAGCCTTCCATTATGTATTACAATACATTAATACCTCACAACCTTCCTTTATGTATCACAATACATTAATACCTCACAACCTTCCTTTATGTATCACAATACATTAATACCTCACAACCTTCCATTATGTATCACAATACATTAATACCTCACTACCTTCCTTTATGTATCACAATACATTAATACCTCACTACCTTCCATTATGTATCACAATACATTAATACCTCACTACCTTCCTTTATGTATCACAATACATTAATACCTCACAACCTTCCATTATGTATCACAATACATTAATACCTCACTACCTTCCTTTATGTATCACAATACATTAATACCTCACTACCTTCCTTTATGTATCACAATACATTAATACCTCACTACCTTCCATTATGTATCACAATACATTAATACCTCACAACCTTCCATTATGTATCACAATACTTTAATACCTCACTACCTTCCTTTATGCATCACAATACATTAATACATCACAAGCTTCAACCTTTATTAAACTTTAATATGTAATACCTTCAAAATGTTATTGTCAGCTATTAGAAAAAAACTCGGCAACATAACTTACTTTTGTTGTCTTTGCAGTTGGCACCAGTGTCAGATTCAGCCAGCTGCGCCACCAGCTGGTTAAGTTGCGTGATGGCCAGCTGGTTAGAGAGCGCCGTCATGCGTAGGTAATCATCCATATCAACATTGGCACCGTCATCAGGCACCGAGGTACTCTCTGGCACAGTGCCGTCGAATTGCTCAGGTGGTGCCACCATGGGCAGAAGGAGGCTGTTGAGTAGCAGCTGGTACTGAAGGAGAGGATTCCCCAATAGGTGGTGCGAGAGCAGCAAGTTCGGCGCGTTTGCCATCTTGCTGGTGCTCTGAGTGACGTGCTCAGAGCCCTACAAAAGTTGATATTCCCTGATGGGAAATACGAATGTTTGTGAGTGTGGGATGAGGTCTGCTAAAAAAACTACCTGGCTGATGATGCAGGCACTACAAGAGGCTGTACTGGACGTATTTGGTAGACTTGTGAGAGTCTGCAGGCAATTATGTTTCGATCTTAAGGTTTGTTTTTACTTTTCTCTTACTGCCTAGAATTACTCAAGCTGAGATGTAAAGTCGGGTCCATAACTGGTGTTTACGTTATGATGAATGTTTATCTAAAGATACAAATATAAGTGCAACATTTCTGTTCGATGTAGTGTACGTAATTCCCAGCTGAGTTTGTTGTCTTCTACCTTGTTCTGAGAGTGGTGCTGGAATATGTTAGTGTACAAAAATTTGGATGATAGTGTTGTATTAGGCTAGTGAGCACACTGAAGAGTGCCAGTGTATGTGTGTGTATAGAGTGGTGACCCAGGCCAGAGTGCCAGAGGGCCGCACTTGCTACCGTGTATATCATCAATAACACACAGTGCACGGGAACCAGAGGCGTCAACACTCAACCTTTCAACACCACTTCCATGTCTCCTCTATCCTCTCTTCCCTCCTCTCCCTTCCTCCCTCCTTTCTCTCTCTCTCTCTCTCTCTCTCTCTCTCTCTCTCTCTCTCTCTGCAATGTATAATTTCTCTTGCCACCTTTCTGGGATGATGGAGATATCTTCATAAAAATTTCATTTTTGGTGTGTGTATGGGAGAGGGTCACAGACTATCCTGAGAGATAGTAGTTCGGAAGTGATAGTAACTCCAGTTCTGTTGGAAGGAAACCCCTGAAGCTGCCCTAATTCATGAACCTTACTGGAAAACTTGACGATATCCTTATTGATTTACTGAAGTCTCAAAGCCAGACTGACGCTACTGAAGTCTGCCAACTCAGGCTGATACTACTGAAGTCTCCCAGCTCAGACTGACACTACTGAAGTCTGCCAGCTCAGACTGACACTACTGAAGTCTGCCAGCTCAGACTGACACTACTGAAGTCTGCCAACTCAAGCTGATTCCACTGAATTCTGCCAGCTTAAGTTGACGCTACTGAAGCCTCCCGGCTCAGGCTGACACCACTGCAGTCTGTCAGCTCAGGCTGACACCACTGCAGTCTGTCAGCTCAGGCTGACACCACTGCAGTCTGTCAGCTCAGGCTGACAGACTTCAACAGCTTGTATAAGCAGTGTCCAGAGTGATGGAACAACATGAGAGAGAAACATCGCTGGTCACTCATGATACAGATTATAGACTAACATAGCTGCTGCACACTCTTGATGTTTCCATTTTTGATGAAGTAAAACAATCATCAGTCCATTCATCTCCCTCCCTCCATCTATCTGCCTCCCTCTCTCCCTTCCTTCATCTCTCTATCCTCCCTCCTTTCCTCCCTCCCTCCTTCCCTCAATCTCCCATATTTCCCTCCCTCCCTTCCTCTATCTCCCATACCTCCCTTTCTATTTCCTCTCCCTTTCTCCTTTCATCTATCACAATTTATATTTCCCCTCCCTCCCTCCCTCCTTCCCTGTTTCACTCCCCCTTCTTCCTCCCTACTTCCCTACCTCCCTTCCTCCCTACCTCCCTTCCTCCTTTCTTTCCTACCGCCTTTCCTATCCCCCTCCCATCTTCCCTCCCTTTCTTACTCCCTCTCTTCTTCCCTCCCTCGATTCCTCCCTCATACGACCTCATAATGTGGCATTATTACATTGATTTACACATAGATCCAAACTCTCTAAATCTTTCAGACTCTCTACATCTTCCAGGCCTAAATCTTCCAAGTCTATAGCATAATAATATTCTCACCATCCTGGAGTCAACGGTGATTACCTCCCGTTTCCCTTGTGTGTCGGACCATTTGTCTGTCTGCTGGTGTCCCTGTGGAGACACTCATGTCTCCTGGTGTCCCTGTCAAACCACTCATGTCTGCTGATGTCCCTATCGAGCCACTCATGTTTGCATGTCTGATGGTGTCAACGTGGCGCCATTCATGTCTACATGTCTGCTGCTGTCCCTATTTAGCCGCACATGTCTGCTCGTCTCCCAGTGTGACCACACATGTCTACATATCTCCTAGTGTCCCTGTGGAGCCATACATGTCTACATGTCTGTTTTTCCTAATCTACACTATATGGAAGGTAGAAGTCAGCCATGGTAGATATTGGTATGGATCGTCTTAAGTAGATGTTGTGAATGTTCCAGTTGTAGAGTAGCTGGATACTAGACAGTAGAAGAGATCCGCTTAATGATGTCACTGGCTTCACTGTGTCTCCATTTGTTGAACCTGCCTCGTACAAAGTACTGGTAACCTGCCTCGTACAAAGTACTGGTAACCTGCCTCGTGCACTGTACTGGTAACCTGCCTCGTGCACTGTACTGGTAACCTGCCTAGTGCACTGTACTGGTAACCTGCCTCGTGCACTGTACTGGTAACCTGCATCGTGCACTGTACTGGTAACCTGCCTCGTGCACTGTACTGGTAACCTGCCTCGTGCACTGTACTGGTAACCTGCCTAGTGCACTGTACTGGTAACCTGCCTCGTGCACTGTACTGGTAACCTGCCTCGTGCACTGTACTGGTAACCTGCCTCGTGCACTGTACTGGTAACCTGCCTCGTGCACTGTACTGGTAACCTGCCTCGTGCACTGTACTGGTAACCTGCCTCGTGCACTGTACTGGTAACCTGCCTTGTGCACTGTACTGGTAACCTGCCTCGTGCACTGTAATGGTAACCTGCCTCGTGCACTGTACTGGTAACCTGCCTCGTGCACTGTACTGGTAACTTGCCTCGTGCACTGTACTGGTAACCTGCCTCGTGCACTGTACTGGTAACCTGCCTCGTGCACTGTACTGGAAACCTGCATCGTGCACTGTACTGGTAACTTGCCTCGTGCACTGTACTGGTAACCTGCCTCGTGCACTGTACTGGTAACCTGCCTCGTGCACTGTACTGGTAACCTGCCTCGTGCACTGTACTGGTAACCTGCCTCGTGCACTGTACTGGTAACCTGCCTCGTGCACTGTACTGGTAACCTGCCTCGTGCACTGTACTGGTAACCTGTCTCGTGCACTGTACTGGTAACCTGCCTCGTGCACTGTACTGGTAACCTGCCTCGTGCACTGTACTGGTAACTTGCCTCGTGCACTGTACTGGTAACCTGCCTCGTGCACTGTACTGGTAACCTGCCTCGTGCACTGTACTGGTAACCTGTCTCGTGCACTGTACTGGTAACCTGCCTCGTGCACTGTACTGGTAACCTGCCTCGTGCACTGTACTGGTAACCTGCCTCGTGCACTGTACTGGTAACCTGCCTCGTGCACTGTACTGGTAACCTGCCTCATGCACTGTACTGGTAACCTGCCTCGTGCACTGTACCAGTAACCTGCCTCGTGCACTGTATTGGTAACTTGCCTCGTGCACTGTACTGGTAACCTGCCTCGTGCACTGTACTGGTAACCTGCCTCGTGCACTGTACTGGTAACCTGCCTCGTGCACTGTACTGGTAACCTGCCTCGTGCACTGTACTGGTAACCTGCCTCGTGCCTGTACTGGTAACCTGTCTCGTGCACTGTACTGGTAACCTGCCTCGTGCACTGTACTAGTAACCTGCCTCGTGCACTGTACTGGTAACCTGCATCGTGCACTGTACTGGTAACCTGCCTCGTGCACTGTACTGGTAACCTGCCTCGTGCACTGTACTGGTAACTTGCCTCGTGCACTGTACTGGTAATCTGCATGGTGCACTGTACTGGTAACCTGCCTCGTGCACTGTACTGGTAACCTGCATCGTGCACTGTACTGGTAACCTGCCTCGTGCACTGTACTAGTAACCTGCCTCGTGCACTGTACTGGTAACCTGCATCGTGCACTGTACTGGTAACCTGCCTCGTGCACTGTACTGGTAACCTGCCTCGTGCACTGTACTGGTAACCTGCATCGTGCACTGTACTGGTAACCTGCCTCGTGCACTGTACTGGTAACCTGCCTCGTGCACTGTACTGGTAACCTGCATCGTGCACTGTACTGGTAACCTGCCTCGTGCACCGTACTGGTAACCTGCCTCGTGCACTGTACTGGTAACCTTCCTCGTGCACTGTACTTGTAACCTGCCTCGTGCACTGTACTGGTAACCTGCCTCGTGCGCTGTACTGGTAATCTGCCTCGTGCACTGTACTGGTAACCTGCCTCGTGCACTGTACTGGTAACCTGCCTCGTGCACTGTACTGGTAACCTGCCTCGTGCACTGTACTGGTAACCTGCCTCGTGCACTGTACTGGTAACCTGCCTCGTGCACTGTACTGGTAACTTGCCTCGTGCACTGTACTAGTAACCTGCCTAGTGCACTGTACTGGTAACCTGCCTCGTGCACTGTACTGGTAACCTGCCTCGTGCACTGTACTAGTAATCTGCCTCGTGCACTGTACTGGTAACCTGCCTCGTGCACTGTACTAGTAATCTGCCTCGTGCACTGTACTGGTAACCTGCCACGTGCACTGTACTGGTAACCTGCCACGTGCACTGTACTGGTAACCTGCCACGTGCACTGTACTGGTAACCTGCCTCGTGCACTGTACTGGCAACCTGCCTCGTGCACTGTACTGGTAACCTGCCTCGTGCACTGTACTGGTAATGTGCCTCATGCACTGTACTGGTAACTTGCCTCGTGCACTGTACTGGTAATCTGCCTCGTGCACTGTGCTGGTAACCTGCCTCGTGCACTGTACTGGTAACCTGCCTTTTGCACTGTGCTGGTAACCTGCCTCGTGCACTGTACTGGTAACGTGCCTTTTTCACTGTACTGGTAATCTGCCTCGTGCACTGTGCTGGTAACATGCCTCGTGCACTGTACTGGTAACCTGCCTCGTGCACTGTACTGGTAACCTGCCTCGTGCACTGTACTGGTAACCTGCCTCGTGCACTGTACTTTTAACCTGCCTCGTGCACTGTACTGGTAACCTGCCTCGTGCAATGTACTGGTAACCTGCCTCGTGCACTGTACTGGTAACCTGCCTCGTGCACTGTACTGGTAACCTGCATCGTGCACTGTACTGATAACCTGCCACGTGCACTGTACTGGTAAGCTGCCTCGTGCACTGTACTGGTAACCTGCCTAGTGCACTGTACTGGTAACCTGCCACGTGCAATGTACTGGTAACCTGCCTCGTGCACTGTACTCGTAACCTGCCTCGTGTACTGTAGTGGTAACCTGCCTCGTGCACTGTACTAGTAATGTGCCTCGTGCACTGTACTGGTAACTTGCCTCGTGCACTGTACTGGTAATCTGCCTCATGCACTGTGCTGGTAACCTGCCTCATGCACTGTACTGGTAACCTGCCTTTTGCACTGTGCTGGTAACCTGCCTCGTACACTGTACTGGTAATGTGCCTTTTTCACTGTACTGGTAATCTGCCTCGTGCACTGTGCTGGTAACATGCCTCGTGCACTGTACTGGTAACCTGCCTCGTGCACTGTACTGGTAACCTGCCTCGTGCACTGTACTGGTAACCTGCCTCGTGCACTATACTGGTAACCTGCATCGTGCACTGTACTGGTAACCTGCCTCGTGCACTGTACTGGTAACCTGCCTCGTGCACTGTACTGGTAACCTGCCACGTGCACTGTACTGGTAACCTGCCTCGTGCACTGTACTGGTAACCTGCCTCGTACAGTTGTACTGGTAAGCTACCTTGTACAGTTGTACTGGTAAGCTGCCTCGTGCAGCTGTACTGGTAAGCTACCTCGTGCACGTGTACTGGTAAGCTGCCTCATACTGTTGTACTGGTAAGCTGCCTCGTACAGTTGTGCCGGTAAGCTGCCTCGTACAGTTGTACTGGTAAGCTGCCTCGTTCAGTGGTACTGGTAAGCTGCCTCGTAAAGTTTTACTGGTAAGCTGCCTCGTTCAGTTGTACCGGTAAGCTGCCTTGTACAGTGGTACTGGTAAGCTGCCTTGTACAGTTGTACTGGTAAGCTGCCTCTTGCATTTGTACTGGTAAGGTGCCTCGTACAGTTGTACTGGTAAGCTGCCTCGTACAATGGTAGTGGTAAGCTGCCTCGTACAGTGGTACTGGTAAGCTTCCTTGTACAGTGGTACTGGTAAGCTGCCTCGTTCAGTGGCATTGGTAAGCTGCCCCGTGCAGTTGTACTGGTAAGCTGCCTCTTGCAGTTGTACTGGTAAGCTGCCTCGTACAGTTGTACTGGTAAGCTGCCTCGTACAATGGTAGTGGTAAGCTGCCTCGCACAGTGGTACTGGTAAGCTTCCTCGTACAGTGGTACTGGTAAGCTGCCTCGCTCAGTTGTACTGGTAAGCTGCCTCGTACAGTTCTACTGGTAAGCTGCCTCGTACAATGGTAGTGGTAAGCTGCCTCGTACAGTGGTACTGGTAAGCTGCCTCGTACAGTGGTACTGGTAAGCTGCCTCGTACAGTGGTACTAGTAAGCTTCCCCGTACAGTGGTACTGGTAAGCTGCCTCGTACAGTTGTACTGGTAAGCTAACTCGTACAGTGGTACTGGTAAGCTGCCTCATACTCTGGTACCGGTAAGCTGCCTCTTACAGTGGTTCTGGTAAGCTGCCTCGTGCAGTTGTACTGGTAAGCTGCCTCGTACAGTTGTACTGGTAAGCTGCCTCGTACAGTGGTACTGGTAAGCTGTCTCGTACAGTGGTACTGGTAAGCTGCCTTGTACAGTGGTACTGGTAAGCTGCCTCGTACAGTGGTATTGGTAAGCTGTCTCGTACAATTGTAATGGTATGCTACCTCGTACAGTTGTACTGGTAAGCTGCCTCTTGCAGTTGTACTGGTAAGCTGCCTCGTACAGTTGTACTGGTAAGCTGCCTCGTACAGTTGTACTGGTAAGCTGCCTCGTACAATGGTACTTTTAAGCTGCCTCGTACAGTGGTACTGGTAAGCTGCCTCGTACAGTGGTACTGGTAAGCTTCCCCGTACGGTAGTACTGGTAAGCTGCCTCGTACAGGTGAACTGGTAGGCTGCCTCGTACAGTTGTACTGGTAAGCTATCTCGTACAGTGGTACTGGTAAGCTGCCTCGTACAGTGGTACCGGTAAGCTGCCTCATACAGTGGTTCTGGTAAGCTGCCTCGTGCAGTTGTACTGGTAAGCTGCCTCGTTCAATTGTACTGGTAAGCTACCTCGTACAGTTGTACTGGTAAGCTGCCTCGTACAGTTGTACTGGTAAGCTGCCTCGTACAGTTTTTCTGGTAAGCTGCCTCGTACAGTTTTTCTGGTAAGCTGCCTCGTACAGTTGTACTGATTAGCTGCCTTGTACAGTGGTACTGGTAAGCTGCCTCGTACAGTTGTACTGGTAAGCTGCCTCGTACAGTTGTACTGGTAAGCTGCCTCGTACAGTTGTACTGGTAAGCTGCCTCGTACAGTTGTACTGGTAAGCTGCCTCGTACAATGGTACTTTTAAGCTGCCTCGTACAGTGGTACTGGTAAGCTGCCTCGTATAGTGGTACTGGTAAGCTGCCTCGTACAGTGGTACTTTTAAGCTGCTTCGTACAGTGGTACTGGTAAGCTGCCTCGTACAGTGGTAGTGGTAAGCTGTTTCGTACAGTGGTATTGGTAAGCTGCCTCGTACAGTGGTATTGGTAAGCTGTTTCGTGCAGTGGTACTTTTAAGCTGCCTCGTACAGTGGTATTGGTAAGCTGTTTCGTACAGTGGTACTGGTAAGCTGCCTCGTACAGTGGTATTGGTAAGCTGTTTCGTACAGTGGTACTTTTAAGCTGCTTCGTACAGTGGTATTGGTAAGCTGTTTCGTACAGTGGTACTGGTAAGCTGCCTCGTACAGTGGTATTGGTAAGCTGTTTCGTACAGTGGTACTGGTAAGCTGCCTCGTACAGTGGTACTGGTAAGCTGCCTCGTACAGTGGTACTGGTAAGCTGCCTCGTACAGTGGTACTGGTAAGCTGCCTCGTACAGTGGTACTGGTAAGCTGCCTCGTACAGTGGTACTGGTAAGCTGCCTCGTACAGTGGTACTGGCAAGCTGCCTCGTACAGTGGTTCTGGTAAGCTGCCTCGTACAGTGGTACTGGTAAGCTGCCTCGTACAGTGGTACTGGTAAGCTGTTTCGTACAGTGGTACTGGTAAGCTGCCTCGTACAGTGGTACTGGTAAGCTGCCTCGTACAGTGGTACTGGTAAGCTGCCTCGTACAGTGGTACTGGTAAGCTGCCTCGTACAGTGGTACTGGTAAGCTGCCTCGTACAGTGGTACTGGTAAGCTGTTTCGTACAGTGGTACTGGTAAGCTGCCTCGTACAGTGGTACTGGTAAGCTGCCTCGTACAGTGGTACTGGTAAGCTGCCTCGTACAGTGGTACTGGTAAGCTGCCTCGTACAGTGGTACTGGTAAGCTGCCTCGTACAGTGGTACTGGTAAGCTGCCTCGTACAGTGGTACTGGTAAGCTGCCTCGTACAGTGGTACTGGTAAGCTGCCTCGTACAGTGGTACTGGTAAGCTGCCTCGTACAGTGGTACTGGTAAGCTGTTTCGTACAGTGGTACTGGTAAGCTGCCTCGTACAGTGGTACTGGTAAGCTGCCTCGTACAGTGGTACTGGTAAGCTGCCTCGTACAGTGGTACTGGTAAGCTGCCTCGTACAGTGGTACTGGTAAGCTGCCTCGTACAGTGGTACTGGTAAGCTGCCTCGTACAGTGGTACTGGTAAGCTGCCTCGTACAGTGGTACTGGCTCAGTATTCATTAATGTTTACTTCAGTCTCAAACTTAAAAGTTTTATTTATTTAATTCTATAGAGTTTAACTTAGAATAGAAATATAAAATAAAATAATGGGAATTATTTTTTTGTTTTATGTAATTACGCAGTATTGTCTTCACATGGTCACATATACTTGCATTCTTATTACCTCTCTTTACTGATATTAATGAAGAATATAAAGGAACAGTACCGTGACTTGGGCAGTGAACACGTAATCCGCACATAGGATTTGATGACGTTTCGGTCCGACTTGAACCACTGACAAGTCTCACTAACACACGGAGGTAAGGGAGCCAGTTAATATACGAAAAGAGGACAAGGACGGGACAAGAGGGAAAGAAAGAGGAATTAGAGAAGTAGTGGTAGAAGTAAGACTGGTAGTGGAAGTAATAGTAGAAGTAGTAGTAAGTAGTGTCTGGATATTAATGAATATGTTGGGTTAAAAATGTAAATTATCAATATTTTTTATAAAACAAGAACTCACTCTCCTCAGTTTCCTTCACTAAATATTCTTTGGCTCTATTCTTTTCTTGTTTATATTAAAAATTACCTTTACATAATTAGGTACGCCATTCTTCACCTTGATCACTGTATAATACAGGTGTTGGAGACCTGGCCACCTACTGTAGGTATTACAAAATTGGTATCGTAATGGCTTTGTTTCCAAGGGAAGTGAACACAGTTTTGTAATGCCCAGGGAATACGACATTTACTGCTAAGTATTGTTTCTCTATAGTTATCCTGTGTTGACTAGGGTGATCGTAGATGTTGTAACACTTGGTGTTACCCGGGTGAGGGCGACACTTGGGAAGCCCTGATTGACACTCCCACCAGTGGTGCTGATACTATGTCAATGATAAGTCTTGTCTGGTCATCAGGGTGTTCTCATCTACAGAAAAGAATGGATTTTAGTTTACCAGATATTATTAGTAAACTGATATTGATTACTTAGTTGTATCTGGAATTTTTTTTCGCATATTACAGTAAATCAATAAAATTATTTCACCATATGGTCTGGATGTCGCCACACGAGGAAGATAATACTGACCTCTCTGCCCTTCCCTTCAACTTTTCCTCCCCAGCTCAATCAACCCTTCGCTAAAATTTTGTGCTGGGTACATGTGTGTGTGTGTGTGTCATGGTGACTGGTGCACCGAGCTAGGATGTTACGACATTTGAGGTGTCCTCGTCAATGTTCAGCAGTGATACCACCCTGCTGCTGCCACTGTCCTCACCAGCATTCAGCAGTGCCACCACCGTGCTACTGCCAGTGCCCTCGCCAGTGTTCAGCAGTGCCACTACCGTGCTACTGACAGTATTCTCACCAGTGTTCAGCAGTGCCACCACCGTGCTACTGCCAGTGTCCTCGCCAGTGTTCAGTAGTGTCACCACAGTGCCACTAGCCCTCTTACACCTGTCACCTGACTTGTCGTCTCACTTAGCAGTAGTTTAACACTTTTTCTTGGATACACACACACAGTTGCTTACAAATTTTATCATAGCTTGCAAAAATGTGGCAGAACTTCTGCAGTCATTCTAGATCTCAAGCTGCATACAGCCTCTAAAGGCATTCTAAGATTTATCAGACTGATAAAAATGTCTTCAGACTGTTATTAATGTGACGAGATTATTCAGACCTTCCCAGAGTGTTGCGTGTTGTCTGGACAGTGTTTCTCTTATAACCTGCTCTTGTAAAATAGAGAAATATCTCTTGGCTTAATACATTGTGTGTATGGTTTATCAGATACCATGAAGGCTCTAATAAATCTTCCCACTCTACCTGACTCTACTAACCTCTACCAGCCACACCCTTTATCTCAGTCATCATACCCTTTGCCCCAGCCACCACACCACCACTTGTCTCAGCCATCATACCACTTGCCCCAGTCGTCATATCTCTGGTTGCAGCCAAAATACTCCTTGCCCCAGTTGCCCCACTCTACGAACACCTTGCTACATAGTCCTCTGGTGCTGGCCAGCCTGCTGTTGTTAATAGGTTCCTCTAAGCGTGCCCCTAGCACCAGCTGGTCCTCCCTGGCCCACGATGACCATCTGCAGGCTCTCCTCTCTCACAACCTGGACGCAGTCCATGTTATCAACTACAACCTCTCCAGCACCTTACAACAAAGACGCCAAACAGGTAAATATGCAAATATACTGCCAAGTTCTGCAACACAAATAAATCTGTACATAGACCTGCCAGTCTCGACACTACTGGTAAGTGCTTCTTGATGGCGTATTATGTGTATTTCTTGACAAATAAATAAGATGCAAAATAGTCAGGCACCACAGTCATGCCTATGTCATTATTAATTAAGAAAAAAATTACCTCCGGCCCTTGGAACTAATTCAACACTTAGGTCTCAGAATTACTCTTGCCTGTCCTAAAACTGCTAATGTCTTTAATATGAGAGAAGAGCTTGATGTTCTAAGTACTTGGTATTAGAATGTTAAGAAATGAACGAGAATCCCACTACAAATATTACTAAATGTCTAGAAATAAATAAACAAATGTAAATGAGTTGTGAAGACATGCAGTTATATTAAGTCTTATAACTTGCACGAACTGTATCACTGTAGACAACAACAACGTTTCACCCTCCATGGAAGATGTGTTTGTTTATTATTATATATTTTACAGCTCCTCCCAAGAAGCTCATCACTAGTAATTCCTTCCTTAAATCATTTGAAAAGGCACTATATCATCCTTTTGCAGACGATATGAAAATTTTCATTAGTGTCATCCACTAAAGACAATAATGGTAATCTCGAAGCTGATATAAACCAAGTCTTCCAGTAGGCTACAGAAAACAGTATTATGCTCAGTGAGAACAAATTTAAATTTCTCCATTATGGGAAAATTGAGGAAATGAAAGGTAGAACGGAGTATAAAACTAATTCTAATTACACAACAGAGCGAAAACTAACGTGAAGGACTTAGGAGTGATCATGTCAGAAGATCTCACCTTCAAGAATCACAACAGTGTCACTATAACAACTGGGAGGAAAATGATAAGATGGATAATGAGAAATTTCCAAACAAGAGATGCCTAGCCAATGATGATCCTCTTTATGTCACTTAATCTCTCTAAGCTGGAATATTGTTGTACACCAGCTACCTAACTACATGAATAAGTTCACTCAAGAACCTTAATTAGCGGTAACGTTTGGCGTCACTTAACCTGTACTCCTTGGAGCACAGATGAAAAAAATACATCGAAATTTACACCTGGAAAATCCTAGCGGGACTGGTCACTGGACCCAACTCTGCACATAGAAATCACTCTTTACGAAAGCAAAAGACTCGGCAGACGCTGCAATCTACGCCCGATGTAAAGCAGGGGTGCCATGAGTACACTATGAGGCAACACAATAAGTTTAAGGGGCCCAGGACTATTCAACAACTTCCCATCATACATAAAGGGAATTACCAATTCAGTTCCTCAAGTAAATTCCTGATCAACCGGGCTATGGTCTGTAAGTCGGACTGTGTGCGGCCAGCAGTAAGAGCACAGGATTCAAGTAATCTTGTCTGGTGGTAAAATGATTACATGCAGATTTAATGACCCTCTAGTAATAGATAGGCTTTAAGCCTCACTAACCAACTGACCAACTAACCAAGTAATAGCTTGGTAAATCAGGCTTTGATCCACTAGTAGGCTTAGTCTGGGTGTAGACCCTGGGCACGCTTGATCCACTAGTAGGCTTAGTCTGGGTGTAGTCCCTGGACACGCTTGATCCACTAGTAGGCTTAGTCTGGGTATAGACCCTGGGCACGCTTGATCCACTAGTAGGCTTAGTCTGGGTGTAGACCCTGGGCACGCTTGATCCACTAGTAGGCTTAGTCTGGGTGTAGACCCTGGGCACGCTTGATCCACTAGTAGGCTTAGTTTGGGTGTAGGCCCTGGGCACGCTTAATCCACTAGTAGGCTTAGTCTGGGTGTAGGCCCTGGGCACGCTTGATCCACTAGTAGGCTTAGTCTGGGTGTAGACCCTGGGCACGCTTGATCCACTAGTAGGCTTAGTCTGGGTGTAGGCCCTGGGCACGCTTGATCCACTAGTAGGCTTAGTCTTCGACTGTAGACCCTGGACACGCTAATCCACTAGTAGGCTTAGTCTGGGTGTAGGCCCTGGGCACGCTTAATCCACTAGTAGGCTTAGTCTTCGTGTAGACCTTGGGCACGCTGATCCACTAGTAGGCTTAGTCTTCATGTAGACCCTGGGCACGCTGATCCACTAGTAGGCTTAGTCTTCGCGTAGACCCTGGGCACGCTGATCCACTAGTAGGCTTAGTCTGGGTGTAGACCCTGGACACACTGATCCCCGAGTACATTCTTCATGTATCCTATTATTATTAATACTACTACTACTAGTTGTACAAGAATGGTATACAATACCGACAAGATGAAATTAAGACATATGTGCAACATCTGGGTATCTTTACTGGGGAATCCCGCCTGCCGGTGACTATGCCCTCGTCTGCTACACGTTCCCCTTCCACCTGACGTTAGTACGTAAGCGCCAGGCTCCTTGCTTGTGCTTCAGAATCTCCACGACTCCAAGGTTGAGGGACTGATTACCTCATCTTCTGTATATAGTCCTACTGTCTTCAAATTATGTCCTGGAATTTGTATTGATAAAGCCACTGGATGGCGAAACGTCTACAATAAAGATACCCAGATGTTGCACATGTGTCTTAATTTCACTACTACTACTAATATTATTTTTATCATTATTATTAAAGAATAAAGAGGCACAATAAACAACCCGCACATAGGAGACAGAAACTTATGACGACGTTTCGGTCCGACTTGGACCATTAACTAATCACTAGTAATTGTCCAAGTTGGACCGAAATGTCGTCATAAGTTTCATTTTCTTATGTACGGGTTATTTGTGTATTATTATTATTATTATTATTATTATTATTATTATTATTATTATTAGTAGCAGTAGTAGTAGTAGTAGTAGTAGTAGTATACACAGTGGGAAGTATTAAATAAAGTGTATGTGATATACACTTTCTGAGTAATGCTGTAGATGATCGTGATTCACAACATTTTCTAGCACAACGACCCCACATACTCATGGTCATGATTTTAAGCTTCGTTTAATTGAGAAAATACATAATAAAATAAATAGTGCAACGAACTCTATAACACTTTGCTGACTCCTTGGAATATATCAGTGGGTCGCCTAGGGAGTCCGCGACCCACAGTTTGAGAACCACTGGACGGTGTAGTGGTCTGAAGAAACTAGTGGTTTCTTCAGTCCAATAGAAAGAAGAACGGTGGAAGATGAGCATATCGACTACAGCCTGCGGGACTGAGTACCTCAAAGTCCTTCTCACCTTTCACCGTTCTTCTCTGTATTGGACTGAAGAAGCCACTAGCTGGCGAAACGTTTCCTTAATAAAGATTCCCAAATGTTGCACAAGTGTCTCATTCTTCATATATTTGATGTTTACGCAGTGACTGGTGCCAAGTAATGGAGAGACTGATGAGGTCGCCTTTGAGGCACTAAAGCTACTCTCCCCTTCCTTCCTTCACTAAAACCTGATTGCCACTCATTCTCGAGGTGCTGTATTGCCCTTACGGATTTAGTGCTTCCCCAAGAATTTAATAGCAACAGCAGCAACAACGAAAAGAAAAGCAGCAACAAAAACAGAAGCAACAACATGAATGAACAACTTCATCAATAACAGGAACAACAATACATCAGCTGACAGTGTGACCTTTCCTGACACCGTATTGAGTGCCACACAGCAGTGAGTGAGGTTACTGAGAGCAATGACACTGCTGACTACTTGTTGGTCATCACTCTACTGGTCGCCCTTGCACTGAACATGCCTTACCTTCACATTCCTTTACCAAGACTGCCAAGTATCCTGTGTTACGAACAGTTGGTAGCCGTGTGTTTGAGGCGGAGCCAGCTGACCAGCACCAGTTGACCGGCACCAGTTGACCGGCACCAGTTGACCGGCACCAGCTGACCGGCACCAGCTGACCAGCACCAGCTGGTCCACACCAGCTGACCAGCACCAGCTGGCTAGCACCAGCTGACCAGCACCTCTACTTGGGCTCGCATAGGCCACCAACACAACCTTTAATATGTTTAGTTATATTATCATCACCTACGACAACACTGACACAGTTCTTGAAGGCAACTAGGAAAGTTTCCTGACTCTAGAACTTGTATCTTAGCAGCATTTGCTTGACTAATGGAAACAATAGTCTCAATACAGTACAAAACATTAGTACAAATAGTCTCATTATCTTCATTTAGATTTGGTATCGTTTCATGGGATAAATATTCCTGTTGCCTTTGATCAAGAAGCACCTGGTGTCTCTTTCTACCTCCCTTTCTTAAAATTTTAACCTCTCATTCCTTCTCCTATATACACTTAGTCTCAACTACCTAGCTAGAGTTGAAGGTAGCTAGACTGTAGTTAGTCTTCAGCAGATAGCCTTGATATGGACTGTAAGATCTCCTGCTGTCTGCTTCACTAAACTACTTCCTTATACTACTCTTTATGAAATCACTTTTTTCCAAGTGTTCTATCACTCTCCTGATTACCTTATCCATTACCTTTCATGACTTGTAACTCGTCTGTTTCTATAAGTTCCAGCTGTGTCCCTCGCCACACCCCGGTGTTCTTCCTCACATTAACTTCCATCCATCTACCTCGCAGGCTCCTTCGTGGAGAAGGAGAGGCAAGGCTGCAGGAGCCGACTAGTGAGGGAAGCCCCTCAGACGCTCTCCTCAGGGTTCCTGCCTCTACAGGAATCCATCGTGGCCCTTCAGGAGGCTCTCGTACGACGCCACATCAGGAAGCAACCCACTCAAGGTAACTCCAGGGAAAAAGAGATGAAAATAGCAAGGGAGGAAAAAGAGGAGTAGTAAAAGACAAAGGAAAAAGATCGTAGTAAGAGAGTTTTTTCTTCCTTGGCCCTTTCTGTTTACTCAACCAGTGGTTTAGTACTCTTCTTGTCCCTTTAACCATCTTCATTGTGGTTTATATTTACAAATAAAACTTTAAATGGTCTACTTTTATCATCGTATTTATATTGACGCGTTTGTGGTCATGCACATTGTTTGTGCATGTGGAGATGGTCTTCAGGTAAGTCTGCTACCATCACTTGTTGCCTTACCTTAATACCTATCCTGGAAGCCACTACCACCCTCCTATACTTACATCCTTACCTTGGTACCCACAATGGTAACTGATACTACCTTATACATGCTTTTAGTGCACGTTTTAGCACTGTCAGGAGTTCTCTGTCATATAAATAAAATATATGATATTCCCACATATCGCCCCTTCTTAGAAGCTACTATAGTACTAACACATTCATCTAGTGCTATCTGTCCCTCAAAGCTGTGGATGAGGTGCTGCGCTCCCTCTCCATGGAACTGGAGAGGCAGAGAACTCGTCTGGAGAAGCTCAAAGGAAAGAAAGAAGGCTCATCCTCACATCCCATCACTGATAAAAAACCATGTGAGTACTTCCTCGCTCTTCTCAAGGTCCTGACGGTGACTTATGTCACTTGGTGAGTACCATTAGGTAACGTGGTAATGTCTCTCTCGATGTTAATGGATGGAGGATCAAGCTTCAACCTCTCCATGCTCTCAATGACCAGTAGTAATATTTAGTAATAGTAGTAGAAGTATATATAATGGTATATATAATATATATACCATTATATATAGTATATATAATGGTAAAAGATGAAAGTTTAATCATGGATGTTAATAAGTTTGTACAAGGAGCATGATGATAGTTAAATCTTAGCCAGAGATGTCAGGCACATCTAGTTATGCAAAACAAGTCACAGTGAGTAAATGAATCAGCTCAAGATCTTTCACACTATTGCCTGCACTTCGTCAAGAGCTTTGCGTTATAAAGAAATTGATGAATGAGATGGAAATTTCAGAGACAGCCCGACAGTGCGGCCAAAACTGTGACCCATACCGAGAAATCTGGTAGTGAGGATGTGTGTGTGTATGCATGTCTCTACTCATCTAATTGTGGTTGCAGGGGTCGATCCATAGCTCCTGGCCCCGCCTCTTCACTGGTCGCTACTGGGTCACTCCCTCCCTGCTCCGTAAGCTTTATCATATCTCTTCTTAAAGCTATGAATGGATCCGGCCTCCACCACCTCCCTTTCCAGACTGTTCCACTTCCTGACAACTCTGTGACTGAAAAAGTATTTCCTAACATCCCTGTGACTCATATGAGTCTTCAACTTCCAATTGTGACCCCTTGTTGCTATGTCCCATCTCTGGAACATCCTGTCTCTGTTCCCTGTGTCGATTCCTCTCAGTATTTTATATCTCGTTATCATGTCCTCCCTGTCCCTCCTGTCTAACAGTGTCGTCAGGTCGAGTTCTCTCCTCGTAGAACATGCCCCTTAGTTCCGGGACTGGTCTTGTTGCAAACCTTTGCTCTTTCTTTAGTTTCCTGACGTGCTTGGCCAGGTGAGGGGTTCCAAACTGGATCTACATACTCCAATATGGGCCTGATGTACACGGTGTACAGGGTCCGGAACGACTCCTTACTGTCGGTATGTTATACTTAGGTTCGCTAGTCGCCCATATGCTGCAGCAGTTATTTGGTTGATGTGCGCCTCAAGAGATGTGCTTGGTATTATACACACTCCAAGATCCTTTTCCTCGAGTGAGGTTTGTAGTCTTTGGCCCCCTAGACTGTACTGTCTGCGGCCTTCTTTGCCCTTCCCCTATCTTTATGACTTTGCACTTGGTGGGGTTGAACTCCAGGAGCCAGTTGCTGGACCAGGCCTGCAGTCTGTCCAGATCCCTCTGTAGTCCTGCCTTATCCTCCTTCGACTGAGTTATCCTCATTAACTTCACATCGTCTGCAAAACGGAGACTTCCGAGTCTATGTCATTCACATATACCAGGAACAGCACCGGTCCTAGGACTGACCCGTGGAACCCCACTCGTCACAGGCGCCCACCCTGACACCTCATCACGTACCATGACTCGCTATTGCCTTCCCGTCAGGTATTCTCTGATCCATTCCAGTGCCTTCCCTGTTATACCTGTCTGGTCCTCCAGCTTTTCCACTAGTCTCTTGTGTGGAACTGGTCAAAAGCCTTCTTACGGTCCAAGAAAATGCAGTCTACCCACCCCTCTCTCTTGTCTTACTGCCGTTACTTTGTCATAGAACTCTAGTAAGTTTATGGCACAAGATTTCCCTGTCTCTGAATCTGTGCTGCTTGTCGTTTATAAGCTCATTCCTTTCCCAGTGCTGCACCACTCTTCTCCTGATAAAATTCTCCATGGCTTTATATACAATACGTGTTAGTGACACTGGTCTGTAGTTTAGTGCTGCGTGTGTCTCCTGTTTTTTTTAAAAATTGGGTCTACATTTGCTGTCTTGCATATCTCAGATAGTAGTCCTGCTCCCTCTCTCAGGACCCAAGGAGAGATGTTATCCGTCCCCATCACATTTGAGATATTTAATTCGCTTAGCAGCCTCTTCACTTTCTCGATGGTTGTACGTATCGTGTCCAGCATTTGTTGGTGTATCACACCTCTCCATCTTTCTGGAGTCCTTTCTGTCTCCAATGTGAATACTTCTTTGAATCTCATGTTCAGCTCCTCACAACTTCAAGGTCATTTCTTGTAAACTCCCCTTCTTCAGCCTGATTACCTAGTCTTTGTTGTTTTCTTCCTGATGTGACTATACAACAGCTTCGGGTCAGATTTGGCTTTCGCTGCTGTCATTTTTGTATTGTCGTTCGGCCTCCCTCCTTACCTGTGCATATTCATTTCTTGTTCTTCGACTGCTCTCCTTGTTCTTCTGGGTCCTTTGCCTTCTATACTTCTTCCATTCTCTAGCGCACTTGGTTTTAGCCTCTCTACACCTTTGGGTGAACCAAGGGTTCGTCCTGACCTTCTCATTATACCTGTTGCCCTTGGGTACAAACCTCTCCGTTTCCATGCATATCGTTGTCACATATTCCATCATCTCATTTATTGTTTTTGCTGTCAGTTTTCTGTCCCACTGGACCTCGTGCAGGAAATTCCTCATGGCTGTGTAGTCCTCTCTCTTATAGTTTTGCTTCATTCTTCCTACCTCCTTCTCCACTTGTAACTCTATGTATTCGAAGCTTAGAACCACGTGGTCATTAGCTCCGAAGGGCTTTTCATATGTGATGTCTTCAATATCTGCACTGCTCAAGGTGAATACTAGGTCCGGTCTTGCTGCTTTATCCTCTCCCCTCTCTCTGGTAGTATTCCTAACGTATTGATGCATAAGGTTTTCCAGTATGACCTCCAACATCTTAGCCCGCCTCGTTTCTGGGCCCCTATGTGGCTCCAGGTTTTCTCAGTCGATTTGTGATGGAAGTCACCCACAACCAGTAGCTTTTCCTTGCCCAAATGGGCCCTTCTGGCCACTTTAACCAGTGTATCAACCATCTCTATTACTCTCATCACATTCTTGTCTTGGCCTCCTGCTATTCTGTGGTGGGTAATACATCACTGCAACGATCACCATGAGACATCCAGTCTGAAGTGTTCCTATCATATAGTCCTTTGCTTTTCCTCTGTCCCCTCTCTCCTCAAAATCCCATTGGTTTTTGACGAGCACTCTCACTCCTCCACCATCCCCCTCCCCCCCTGTTCCCTCTTTCTTCAGGATCTGATGTCCAGCTGGAAAGATGGCATTTGTTATCATTCCTGAGAGATGGGTTTCTGTGAGGGCTATGGTTACCTGGAGGTTACCTGGAGGTTATTCCGGGGATCAACGTCCCCGCGGCCCGGTCCATGACCAGGCCTACTTTTTATTGGGGGCATTTTGCATCGCCTGCCCAGTCTTTTACTTTCGTAGGGAGTGATTTCTGTGTGCAGATTTGGGACCATTCCTTCCAAGATTTTCCAAGTGTAGATTATGATATATCTCTCCCTCCTGCGTTCCAACGAGTACAAGTCAAGTGCTTCCAAGCATTCCCAGTAGTTAAGGTGCTTGACAGAACTTATACGTGCAGTAAAGGATCTCTGTACACTCTCTAGATCTGCGATTTCACCTGCTTTGAATGGAGATGTTAATGTACAGCAGTATTCCAGCCTAGAGAGAACAAGTGATTTGAAAAGGATCATCATGGGCTTGGCATCTCTCGTTTTGAAAGTTCTCATTATCCATCCTTTCATTTTCTTTGCACGTGCGATCGTGGCACTGTTGTGATCCCTGAAAGTGAGATCCTCAGACATTACTACTCCCAGGTCCCTTACATTAGTTTTCCGCTCTATTGTATGGCCGGAGTCAGTAGTATATTCTGTTCTAGTTATTATCTCCTCCAGTTTTCCATAACGGAGTAGTTGGAATTTGTCCTCATTGAACATCATATTGTTTACCGTTGCCCATTGGAAAACTTTGTTTATATCTTCTTGGAGATTAATCGCGTCCTCAGCAGATGACAGCCTTATGCAGATCCTAGTATCATCCGCAAAGGATGATACGGTGCTGTGGTGTATATCTCTGTTTATGTCTGATATGAGGATAAGGAATAAGATGGGGGCGAGTACTGTGCCTTGTGGAACAGAGCTCTTCACTATGGCAGCCTCCGATTTAACTCTGTTAACCACTACTCTTTGTGTTCGATTTGTTAGGAAGTTGAAGATCCATCTCCCCACTTTCCCAGTTATTCCTTTAGCACGTATTTTATGGGCTATTACTCCATGATCGCATTTGTCAAATGCTTTTGCAAAGTCTGTGTATATTACATCTGCATTCTGATTTTCTTCCAGTGCATCCAAGGCCATGTCATAGTGATCCAGTAGTTGTTAGAGGCAGGAGCGACCTGCCCTGAACCCATGTTGCCCTGGATTGTGCAGATTTTGGGAATCCAGGTGATTTGCAATCCTGCTTCTTAGCACTCTTTCAAAGATTTTTATGATGTGGGACGTCAGAACTATTGGTCTATAGTTCTTAGCTAATGCTTTGCTGCGACCTTTATGGAGTGGGGCTATATCCGTTGTTTTAAGTGACTGTGGAATTTCACCCATGTCCAAGCTCCTCCTCCATAGTGTACTTAGGGCACACGAGAGGGGTTTCTTGCAGTTCTTAATGAAAACAGAGTTCCACGAGTCTGGGCCCGGGGCTGAGTGCATAGGCATGTTGTCAATGGCTTTTTCGAAATCTATCGGAGTTATGGTAATGTCGGAAATCTGGCATACATTTATGGAGTTTTGAGGCTCATTCATGAAGAAATCATTTGGGTCGTCGATCCTCAGACCGATTAGTGGTTCACTAAACACAGAGTCGTACTGGGATTTCAATATTTCACTCATTTCCTTGTTGTCATCTGTGTAAGTCCCATCCTGTCTGAGTAAGGGCCCGATACTAGATGTGGTATTTGCCTTATTTTTGGCATATGAAAAGAAATATTTTGAATTTCTTTCAATTTCACTAATAGCTTTAAGCTCCTCCTGCCTCTCCTGGTTCCTGTAAGAGTCATTTAGCTTAAGTTCGATAGTTTCCACTTCCTTGGTCAGCGCCTCCTTTCGTGTATCAGATGTTCTAGCACTCCTGAGGAGCTCAGTGGCTCTTCGTCGTCTTCTGTAGAGGGAGCGTCTTTTTCTCTCCAGTTTACTCCTGCTCTTCTTTCTTAGGGGAATATGCCTAGAACATGCTTCGGCTACCAGGAAGTTGATCCTTTCAAGGCACTGGTTTGGATCCATGTCATTTAAGACATGTTCCCAACATTTTTCGTTTAGGACATGGTTTACCTGGTCCCAGTTGATGTTCTTGTTGTTGAAGTTGTATTTTGTGAAGATACCTTCACAGGTACATGCATTCTGCTGATCAGGACCCCTATGCATGTACGTCTGGACTTCGATTAGGTTGTGATCGGAATTAGTTGTTTTTGATATTCTTATGTCTCTTATCAGGTCCTCATTATTTGTGAAGATAAGGTCAAGTGTGTTTTCTAGTCTTGTTGGCTCCACTATCTGCTGGCTTAAGGTGTGTTTTTCGCAGAGACTTAGTAGCTCATGTGTGTGTGACCTTTCATCTGCGCTACCTCCGGGGATTGTTTCAGCTATAACATTATTTGCTACATTCTTCCATTTTGTATGCCTTAGGTTGAAATCACCAAGCAGTAAGATGTTTGGGGATGGAGCTGGAAGGTTTTCCAAACAGTAATCAATTTTCAGTAGCTGTTCCTTGAACTGTTGTGAGGTTGCATCTGGTGGCTTGTATACAACCACAATGACTAGGTTTTGGTTCTCGATCTTTATTGATAGAACTTCAACTACCTCATTTGTGGTGTTCAGCAACTCCGTGCAGATAAGGGACTCTTTGACATACAGGCCAACCCCCCCTTGTTGCCTGTTTTTTCTGTCGCATCTAAAAAGATTGTAACCACTTATCCATATTTCACTGTCAAAGTGATCTTTTGTGTGAGTCTCTGTGAAGGCTGCAAACATTGCATTAGACTCCTCTAGAAGTCCACTGATAAAAGGTATTTTGTTGGTGGTGGATGGCTTAAGGCCCTGTGTATTAGCAAATATGAACGAGGTTGTATTCTGTGTTTGTTGGGGGGATTTTGTTATTGACATCAGTAGTTGTAATTCTGGAGGGCCATGGGTGGCCACTGGCTGCGCCTCCAGTCCAACAAGGCTCCAAGGTGGTGGACTATTTTTGTTATTTCCTTCCATTTTCTTTTTTCGTTTCCTGCCACTAAAAAATCACCTGGAGTTGGGTTGTCGTAGCTACTATTGTTTGTCTTGTGGGGTCTGTGCCTCCTGGTCCCTTTTAGATGGTATGCAGGGCACTCGATGTTGTAACACTGCTTCTGGAGGACCGAGGAGTGGTGTCTGGTGACGCCTTAGTTAGTTTAATATGTTTATTATGCACCCCATACCCATCCTGTGGGCGGTAGTCAGAAGATTACAGAGGTACATAATTGGTCCAGGGACTGGACTCCAAAGTTTTGATAGCTGAGCAAGTTACAGAGGTAATGAACTCACAATTTACAAAGGTAATGAACTCACAATTTACAAAGGTAATGAACTCACAATTTACAAAGGTAATGAACTCACAATTTACAAAGGTAATGAACTCCAGGTAGGTCTGGTCACAATCATGACAAGTTACAAAGGTATTTACAGATTACAGAGGTACGTAATGGGTCCAGGGACTGGGCCCCCAAAGTTTTGATAGCTGAACTAGGTACAAAGGTAATGAGCTCACAAGTTACAAAGGTAATGAATCCTGTAAGAATGGTTACTTACGTTTATACATGGCTACAATCATGAACAAATTATAGAGTAATGAGCAATTCACACTTCCACACCCGGTCACAACTGTAGTGAGTTATTGGTGCAAATATTGATTGTTGAGACACACACACACACACACACACACACACACACACACACACACACACACACACACACACACACACACACACACACACACACACACACACACACACACTTTAGTTTAATATCTTTATTATGCACCCCATACCCATCCTGTGGGCGGTAGTCAAAAGATTACAAAGGTACATAATGGGTCCAGTTACTGGACCCCAAAGTTATGATAGCTGAACTAGTTACAAAGGTAATGAACTCCAGGTAGATCTGGTCACAATCATGGCAAGTTACAGAGGTAATGAATCAGCTTCACTCCTATACATGGTTACAGTCATGAACAAATTACAAAGTAATGAGCCACTGATACGTCCACACTTGGTCACAATTGTAATGAGTTATAAATACAAATATTAAGTGGATCATACACCCACACTGGCGCGCGCGCGCACATACACACACGAGGGCGCACGCACGGACATGTGCACACGAGCGTACAAACATATGCATACACACAAGGATGCACACCCACACACACACACCCACACACACACACACCAACACCCACACACACACACCCTCACACACACCCACACACACACTCTCACACACACCCACACACACACACCCACATACGCACACACACCCACACACACACACACACACACACACACACACACACACACACACACACACACACACACACACACACACACACACACACACACACACCCTCACACACACACACACACACACACACACACACACACACACACACACACACACACACACACACACACACACACACACACAGTCTAGGGGGCCAGAGACTACAAACCTCACTCAAGGAAAAAGATCTTGGGGTGAGTATAACACCAGGCACATCTCCTGAAGCGCACATCAACCAAATAACTGCTGCAGCATATGGGCGCCTAGCAAACCTCAGAACAGCATTCCGACATCTTAATAAGGAATCATTCAGGACCCTGTACACCGTGTACGTTAGGCCCATATTGGAGTATGCGGCACCAGTTTGGAACCCACACCTAGCCAAGCACGTGAAGAAACTAGAGAAAGTGCAAAGGTTTGCAACAAGACTAGTCCCAGAGCTAAGAGGTATGTCCTACGAGGAGAGGTTAAGGGAAATCAACCTGACGACACTGGAGGACAGGAGAGATAAGGGGGACATGATAACGACATACAAAATACTGAGAGGAATTGACAAGGTGGACAAAGACAGGATGTTCCAGAGATTGGACACAGTAACAAGGGGACACAGTTGGAAGCTGAAGACACAGATGAATCACAGGGATGTTAGGAAGTATTTCTTCAGCCACAGAGTAGTCAGTAAGTGGAATAGTTTGGGAAGCGATGTAGTGGAGGCAGGATCCATACATAGCTTTAAGCAGAGGTATGATAAAGCTCACGGCTCAGGGAAAGTGACCTAGTAGCGATCAGTGAAGAGGCGGGGCCAGGAGCTCGGACTCGACCCCCGCAACCTCAACTAGGTGAGTACACACATGCACACATGTGGTAATGCATTATTTACAGCTAGCAAAGTCAGGGTATTTCTCCAGAATGGTCTGTAATATACCACTGTGGATAAAATACTTTGTCATTTCTTGAACATTTCTGAGTGAGTTGTTTCTAAATTCATTAATTTGATCACACTCCAGTACATAACGACGCAGGGTGTGACAATAGTCCATCTGGCAAAGTTTACATTTCGTTTGGTCTACATCTGGTGGTGATTTAACCTGCCAAAGATACTTGCAACCCAGCCGGAGCCGGGCAGTAGTCACATCCAAGTGTCTGCTTATTTTGTTGGATGCACCATAGACATGTGGCTCCTCCTGCATGATGGAATGATGATAGATGGACTGACTTGTGTCAATCTCCCTAAGTCTTAAGTCAATAAAGTTCATTTGAAGTTCTTTTCGTGTTATTGTTCTCAAACTGCTAACTGACAACCCAAGATTGTAATCTACTCCCTCTTTGAAAGCATACAGCTTAACCAATTTATCAGTTCTATCATGCATCTGAAGACCAATGTGAGATGGAATCCACAGCATGTGCACTCTGACTCCACTGTCCACAATCCTACCATACCTGTGTCTGGCTTCTGACGCCTCTGTGATTCTTTACTCTCGGCGAGTCGTAAAACTCCAGGCCAGCGCGTAAGCATCATAGATTCATCCAACTAGGTACATTTATACATCATAGGGAGGTTAGCATAGGTCATATGGGACCCATGCTAACCTCCCTATTGTGTATAAATATACCTAATTGGATGAATCTATGATGCTTACGCGTTGGCCTGGAGTTTTACGACTTACTTGCCGCGAGCTCAATCCCCACCCGTACCTTGGTTTGGTTCACTAGTTTTTTGACCACGGTAGAAATGGAATTTTTATAAAAATATCTCCATCATCATTATAACTGAGAGAGAGAGGAAGAAGAGGGAGAGGGAAGAGAAATTGGATGACAATATATCTAACAACATTAATAAATAACAATGCACATAACAGGCCAAGTGTCCACTCGACAAGTGCCTAAGACAAAATGGTAACTAACGAACATGCAATACAGTCATAAACAAATGATCTTAACAATGCAGGACAAACTACATGAGGATGGAAATCTTTAGCTCTAGATCTTCCGCGCTCTGGTACGTCGTCAGGAGTTATGCAATGTTGCAAGACAGCAACAGATAGGAGGGGAAATTCTCTGAGGCAAGACAGAAGGTAACGCCGCAACAGAGAGTAAGAAAGATGTAGAGCTGAAGATTCCAATCACCATGTGGCTGTGTGTGTGTGTGTGTGTGTGTGTGTGTGTGTGTGTGTGTGTGTGTGTGTGTGTGTGTGTGTGTGTGTGTGTGTGTGTGTGTGTGTGTAGCTGAAGTCAGCAACTCCGTAGTTTTGCTACTGAGTGCTGTACTCACTCCCCTTAGATATAATTAATATTTGGTAACTATAAATATTAGCAATATACAAATATTAGCATGAGCTACAACACGTAAAAGTTTTGGTGTAATTTTAATAAACATATTGTTGTTATTATTATTATTATTATTATTAGTATTATTAATATATCTTGTGCTAGGATATGCTTCACATGTTTGGTTCTTGAAGACATCAGATAGTCTAGCAAAGTTATTACATTGTCTTTTTAATTTAGTTACCACCAAAATGCCTTATAGTGGTTATCAAAATTTTTTTCTTCGTAAGTTTTTGAATTACTTCAAAATGCTTCATCAGATCGGCTTTAAATTTTCACCTCTGGTGTTGTAGCTAGGGGAAGGTTCATGCCCTCTGCTCAGTGTTATATACCTCTTTCAGTATTCTTTCTTTGTGATAACTTGAGAAAGCCTCAACTGGTCGGCTTCAAACTATTGCCACTGGTGTGTTCTACTTTGAAGAATGCTGCTATTGCTTACATATTTATCACACTTAATGGTTGTAATTATAACCATAATTTTTAAAGGGGTGGACTGGTAAGCCAGCGGAAGGACTCGGTCACATGACCAAAATCCCCAGCTATGGGTCATCATATGACTAAGACCCGCGTGAAGAAACACTTGTCGTGTTGTCTGACAGACCTTCCTAACCTAACCTGTTACTGCTGTTGGTGTGTGTAGCTGCCAGTTTGCCCATTTAAGTTTTAAAATATGATATTTTTGCACGATATATCTATACTGTGTCTGTGAACAACCTCAGTGACTGATGCATCTTACGATAAGGATGAAGTCAAATTTAAGTTGTGTAGGTCCAGATTTGCCACTATATTAGCAATGATAAAGTATACTTGGTATTGTTGGAGTTAGTTGATAACGGAGAATGTCTCTTCTGGTTGGTTTCAAACTTTTGTAACTGGAAGTCTGAAGATTGTTGAGGTGGTTTGGACGTTTAGAGAGAATGGAGAAAAATAGGATGACTAGGACATATAAATCTGGGGTGGAGGGAAGGAAGGGATAGAGGATTAGGATTAGTTTGATCAAAATGCACTGCAGGTTAGTGGTTTTCTTTTGTGTGTTTTGTTTAACAAAGTTTGTGATCTTATTTTGCTCCTTAAGTCCCATTTAGCCAATTTTATTGAATAAATTGTTATATTCATTTCCATTTAATAACTGAATAATGCCTTTTTCGATGTATGTATAGATATTATCATAGAAAACTTGAAACCATGGGGATATATGCAATAAGTAGGGAATGTCTCTTCTTATCGGCATCAAACTTTCAACAGTAGTGTGTCTTAAAGAAAAGTTCACTATTTAGTGTGTTTTATAAACTTTCATTTGCTAATTATATTAATTAATATTCTGGGGCCGCTAAAAAAAACTATGGCATCAAGCTGAAAAATTCATAATCTCGTTAAAATATTTCAAAACAATACCAGTAACATTTATACACAATTCCCTTAACCAGTTTAGCAGATATTATTTTTTCTCTTCAACCATCAGCAAATAGTAAATATTAAGCTAAATTTCAAATATTTATAATATTTTCACAGTGATATACAAGTTATTATTCTGTTATAATAGGATATTATTCAATTATTATAGGATAATAGGATTTTAACTTATTAACAGGTTACTAGGATCCCATGGTAGAAAAAGTGTTATGCTTAGATTCCACTCACATGACAGGAAAAAAGACTTAATTATTGCATCTATTAAAATAAAGAAAGAGGTATACATAAACGAGTGTCTTATCAAAAAACGTCAGAACCTCCTGTATAGAGTCAGAAAACTTAAGCGGGAGAATAACGACACAATACACCAATGCTTCACACGGGATGGGAAAATTCTTGTTAGGAAAACAAATGTAGGTCAACTGTACACAATCACGAACGAGAATGATCTATCACGATTTCTCAGGAATACTAATCTTACAGAGAATAACTAAACAATGTCCAACTTAAAAACCTACGTAGTGTAGTGTATGTTTTGCTCCATTATTGTTCAAATTTCATTGTACAATCTCTTAGTAATTAAATAATCAACTACCTCATTTTGTGATTTTACTAGTAAGCATAAGTCACCTTATGTAATTTTCTTGTTTACTATTGTTTGCTTAAACATTAGCTGAATTGATACTTTCTCTGTCCATATTACTACCTCATATTTTTTTAAATACTATCAATTGATATTACCTACTAAAATTAATAATTATCATTCTTACTATAATTTCAATTTACTCTTAACATTTTTGACATTTAATAACCATTACTTGTCTAATTACCTTTACCTGTTTTATACCACATTTACTATCTTAGAGTACTCTTAATTACCTTGTACTGCCATATAACCTCTAGTATAACTACCAGTGCAATATTGAATGAAATAAACATTACTTTTTCACTTTTTTTGTAATCATTATTACTTACTAAAATTTTATTAAACACCATATTTACTACCAGTCAATCTTACTTTTGTACATTAAACATTATTTTATACTTCCCATAACATTTTGTTGCCAAATTTTCAAGTTTGTATATTCAACTCCAACCTTTATATTATCCTTTGTACCTGTCTACCATCTTACTATCATATTATAACCAAGACATTACCATTATTCATTGTTCTTACCTGTACATTTAATTTTGTTTACCACTACTTGTTTTTTTTAGTCACTTTTTATTGTGTTTGCAATTAGTGTATATTCCAATTACTTTTTTGCAAGTACCAAAACTATCTTTTGTTAGCTAGTACCAACTACCTCATTTTTTATTTTACTTTTTATTGTGCAATAAACTGCTCAACTTATTTAATATTACAAATCAGATCTTACTCCTAAACCAATATTATTTCATAGTGACTATCTGTCCATTTAACTTGTTTACCATTACTTAATTGTAGTCCCTTATATATTTTTTGTCCTTTATTTTAGCTTTATATAACTACCTTAGATCATATATTCGCAATTGTTAAACTAATCAAGGTGCTATTCTCAGGTGCTAAAGTTAATAAGTTCACTATTTTGCCATTATACTCCAAAGCTCATTTATTTGATTACCACTTTATTGTTCACCACAACTTATATTAGTCCCTTTTATATTATAATCTTATATTATAATTCTAACTTTAAAGAATTACCTTTAAAGTACTACCTACTATCATATTCCCAAGCTCCATTATTTGATCATCACTTTATTTGTTCACCACAAATTATTTTAGTCCCTTTTATATTGTCTCCTTTATTTTAGCTTTAAAAAACTACCTTAGCTCATTATTTTTTACATTTGTTAAATAATTCAAGTGCTATTTTTTTTTTAGCTTTAGAATATTTACTTTATTTTTTACTTAATTCTAACTGTAGATTCACTACAAATCTTATGATTACAAGCATTGATCCTGATACCAACCTCTTATTTAATGACTTAAATGATTCAAACAGTTACTGTAATTACTACACAGCAGAACAATCAAAGGCACTTCTCAGAGCTAACAACAACATAACTGTCTTTAACTACAATATCAGATCTTTAAGCAAGCATTATGATGACCTCCTAGCATTACTAAATTCCTTGCATGCCAATATGTCCATCATTACACTAACTGAAACCTGGCTAAAGCCTGATACTACAGATGTCTATGCCATTCCTGGTTACACAGCCATACACAACTGTAGGCCAGACCAACAAGGGGGTGGCACTGCTATATACTACTCAGACCAACTAGAATGTATCACTAATACTTGCACAAGGGATGAACATGGGGAATATATAATAGCTAAATTCAAATCCAAATACCTACAAAAACCTCTCACAGTGATAAACATCTACAGAATTCCACAATCAAACATTAGCCAATTTAGTCAAAACCTAGGAAGTATGATAACTGATGCACGCATGAACAAAGATCACTTACTACTCTCAGGTGACTTCAATATAAATCTCCTGCAAGACCAGGACCCACACGTTACTGAATTCACAAACACAATGAGTAACTGCATGTTGCTACCAACAGTAACAAAACCTACAAGAGTTACAGAGACTAGTGTTTCCCTACTTGACCACATCTGGACCAACACCATATCCCCTTTAAAATCAGGCATAATTACAGATAATACCACAGACCACTACCCTACTTTCCTCATAACAACTCTTGGTAAAATACCCCAAGACACTACTAAAGTCACCTTCAGACTTCACAATGAGGCAGCCATTAATAACTTCACAACAGCAGTAACAAACATTGACTGGCACACTGAGCTAGAAATCTATACAGATATTGACGAATGTTTTAATAATTTTCTAAAAAAGACCCAATACCTTTATAACAAGCACTGCCCTAAAAAAAATAAACAGATGACAGCTAAGAGACTGAACAGTCCCTGGCTAACACCCAGCATTCTCAAATCCATAAATACAAAACACCGATATGAAAAACAGTACAGAATGGGTCACATAACCAGAGACCAAACAAAACGTTACTCGTCAATCCTAACCAGCCTGATAAGAAGGGCAAAAAAATTGTATTATGAGAACAGATTATCCAACTTACGAGGTGATATAAAAAAGACCTGGAAGACCCTATCAGAAATTCTGGGAACAAAAAAGGTATCACGACATAGCGAAATAAAAATAGCAAAATCAGATGAACCCCAACTCCCACCAACAGAAACAGCAAACAGACTCAATGATTTCTTCTCCACTATAGGTCAAAACCTTGCCAATAATATCCCAAGCTCAGATACCCCACCAAATGACTACCTCACTGGCAACTACCCGAACACACTGTTCCTAGCTCCGACTAACCCATATGAAGTCTCCCTTATTATCAACGCACTGAAAAACAAGGCAGGAGATTTAAATACCTTACCACCCTTTATATACAAAAAAGCGTCACAAGTACTATCACCAATCATTGCAACACTCTTTAACAAATCCATTGAATCCTCCACCTTCCCTATAGTTCTCAAAATAGCAAGGGTCACCCCGATCCATAAAGGAGGAGACCAAACAGAGTTGAATAACTATAGGCCAATATCCAATTTACACCCTCTCTCAAAAATCTTCGAAAAATTAATTCATAAACGAATCTACTCCTACCTCATCTCCCATAACATTCTCAACCCCTGCCAATTTGGATTCAGGCCTAATAAAAATACTAATGATGCTATTATACACATGCTTGAACATGTATAAACTGCAATAGAGAAAAAAGAAGTCCCACTGGGGATCTTCATTGACTTACGTAAAGCTTTCGATACAGTTGACCATGACTTGCTGCACGTAAAATTGTCACACTATGGTATAAGAGGGCACTCCCTCAACTACCTCAAGTCTTACCTCAGCAACAGAAGCCATTATGTGTACGCAAATGGGGCAAACTCTTCTGCGCAACCAATTACAGTTGGTGTCCCACAGGGAAGTGTCCTTGGCCCTCTTCTCTTTCTCCTATACATAAATGACCTACCAAATGCTTCGCAATTACTCAAACCCACACTTTTTGCAGATGACACCACATACGTCTTCTCTCACCCGAGCCCAGTCACGCTAGCCAATACTGTAAATACCGAATTACAGAAAATATCTACCTGGATGAGGACTAACAAACTTACACTAAACATTGACAAAACCTACTTCATTCAGTTTGGTAGCAGAGCTACAGATGTCCCTCTTAACATAACGATAAACGGATCACCTATCACAAAGCTAACAGAGGGAAAATTCTTAGGAATCCACCTCGATAATAGACTCAAATTTCATACACATATACAACAAATTTCTAAGAAAATTTCCAAGACTGTAGGCATACTATCGAAGATACGGTACTATGTTCCACAGTCAGCCCTCCTGGCCCTTTATCACTCTCTTATTTACCCCTATCTCACCTATGGAATTTGTGCATGGGGCTCAACAACAACTAACCATCTCAGACCACTAATTACCCAACAAAAGGCTGCAGTTAGAATGATAACAAATTCTCACTACAGGCAGCACACTCCACCAATATTCAAAACACTCAACCTACTCACCATACAAAACATCCATACTTATTATTGCACCTATTACATACATAGAACACTTAACTCTGATATTAACCCTCCCCTCAAAGATCTCCTTGCCAACCTCAACAGAACACATGACCATAATACAAGGCACAGATCACTCTTTGATGTTCCTCGTGTCCATCTCACGCTATGCAAAAACTCAATGCACATAAAAGGCCCTAAAATCTGGAATTCATTACCTGTAAATATAAAAGAAACACTACCTGTTTATAAATTCAAGTCTCTTCTCAAAGTTCACTTACTCACTAAAAACCAAATAAATACTGAATAACTGAACCATATAAATTGTATATCCTAAATGTTACTCACAATTATATCACACAAATGTTAAACCTAACTTTGTTATTTTTTTTTTAAATACACTACCTGAATGTACAGCAATGCATGCAACCACATGACCTGTCTTTGTAATACTCATTTGTATTTTATAGTTATCTGTTTACAATAATGTCTTATCACTGATTTCATCATTGCTTAGTTAATCTTAAGTTAATTTTAAGCCAGCCCGTAATGCTATGCATATAAGTGGCTTTGGCATGCTGCTCTTACTTGTATTTTTTTGTACCTCTGTATGTATGCTAAAATTTATAAATAAATAAATAAATAAATAATAAGATAATAACATGAAGTAAGATCAGCCTATTGATTTCCGCGATACAAACAGAACAACCAACTCTAAAACTCTCACAGTCACTCTGAGCACTAGCGGGACCTGAGGTAGAGGGGGCTAGGCTTACGGGATTCGGGGATACCTTCCTGGTATCGCGCAGTGATCTTACATTTCCTGGATCACTGATGTAAATAATCTGTATTTTTGTGTGCTATTTAAACCCGCCCAAAAGAGTTCGATTATTTTTTTTTAACAGACCATACTGAAGGATCGTAATTCCTCACTGAGGTACTTTCTCACTAAGACTTTCCCTCACTGAGGTACTCTCTCATTGAGACTCTCCCTCACTGAGGTACTTTCTCACCGAGACTCTCCCTCACTGAGGTACTCTCTCACCGAGACTCTCCCTCACTGAGGTACTTTCTCACCAAGACTCTCCCTCACTGAGGTACTCTCTCACCGAGACTCTCCCTCACTGAGGTACTTTCTCACCGAGACTCTCCCTCACAGAGACACTCCCTGACTGAGGTACTTCCTCATTAAGACACACTACCTCCACAGACAGCTGGTGTAGTGAACCATTCACAGTGGTGGGTGAGGAGTGTTTCTACCTGAGTCAGACTGTCAAGCTGGCCTGGCACGATGCTGGCACTGCCTGTGACACTATGGGTGCCCACCTGGCCCACCCCAGCGACCTCACCCTCCTCGCAACCCACCTTAAAAACTTCCGTGAGTATGCTAACTTTGACGTCCATCTAGTAGTAGTTACTAGAATATACTTTGCGTGCTTCTAGAAGTAGTCACTAGAGTATACTTTGACGTCCATCTAGAAGTAGTTACTAGAATGGTGTCTTGGATGGTCATGGTTACCTTGGTGAAGAATGGTGTTTGGATGGTGATGGTTACCATGGTGAAGGAAGGTGTTTTGGATGGTCATGGTTACCATGGTGAAGAATGGTGTTTGGATGGTGATGGTTACCATGGTGAAGGAAGGTGTTTTGGATGGTCATGGTTACCATGGTGAAGAATAGTGTCTTGGTCATGGTTACCATGGTGAAGGATGGTGTCTTGGAGGGTCATGGTTACCATGGTGAAGGAAGGTGTTTTGGATGGTCATGGTTACCATGGTTAAGGATGGTGTCTTGGTCATGGTTACCATGGTGAAGGATGGTGTCTTGGATGGTCATGGTTACCCTGGTGAAGAATGGTGTTTTGGATGGTCATGGTGACCATGGTGAAGGAAGATGTTTTGGATGGTCATGGTTACCCTGGTGAAGGAAGGTGTTTTGGATGGTCATGGTGACCATGGTGAAGGAAGGTGTTTTGGATGGTCATGGTTACCATGGTGAAGGAAGGTGTTTTGGATGGTCATGGTTACCATGATGAAGAATGGTGTCTTGGTCGTGGTTACCATGGTGAAGGATGGTGTCTTGGTCATGGTTACCATGGTGAAGGAAGGTGTTTTGGATGGTCATGGTTACCATGGTGAAGGAAGGTGTTTTGGATGGTCATGGTTATCATGGTGAAGGAAGGTGTTTTGGATGGTCATGGTTATCATGGTGAAGGAAGGTGTTTTGGATGGTCATGGTTACCATGGTGAAGGAAGGTGTTTTGGATGGTCATGGTTACCATGGTGAAGGAAGGTGTTTTGGATGGTCATGGTTACCATGGTGAAGGAAGGTGTTTTGGATGGTCATGGTTACCATGGTGAAGGAAGGTGTTTTGGATGGTCATGGTTACCATGGTGAAGGAAGGTGTTTTGGATGGTCATGGTTACCATGGTGAAGGAAGGTGTTTTGGATGGTCATGGTTGCCATGGTGAAGGAAGGTGTTTTGGATGGTCATGGTTACCATGGTTAAGGATGGTGTCTTGGTCATGGTTACCATGGTGAAGGAAGATGTTTTGGATGGTCATGGTTACCCTGGTGAAGGAAGGTGTTTTGGATGGTCATGGTTACCATGGTGAAGGAAGGTGTTTTGGATGGTCATGGTTACCCTGGTGAAGGAAGGTGTTTTGGATGGTCATGGTTACCATGGTGAAGGAAGGTGTTTTGGATGGTCATGGTTACCATGGTGAAGGAAGGTGTTTTGGATGGTCATGGTTACCATGGTGAAGGAAGGTGTTTTGGATGGTCATGGTTACCATGGTGAAGGAAGGTGTTTTGGATGGTCATGGTTACAATGGTGAAGGAAGGTGTTTTGGATGGTCATGGTTACCATGGTGAAGGAAGGTGTTTTGGATGGTCATGGTTACCATGGTGAAGGAAGGTGTTTTGGATGGTCATGGTTACCATGGTGAAGGAAGGTGTTTTGGATGGTCATGGTTACCATGGTGAAGGAAGGTGTTTTGGATGGTCATAGTGACCATGGTGAAGGAAGATGTTTTGGATGGTCATGGTTACCATGGTGAAGGAAGGTGTTTTGGATGGTCATGGTTACCATGGTGAAGGAAGGTGTTTTGGATGGTCATGGTGACCATGGTGAAGGAAGGTGTTTTGGATGGTCATGGTGACCATGGTGAAGGAAGGGGTTTTGGATGGTCATGGTTACCATGGTGAAGGAAGATGTTTTGGATGGTCATGGTTACCATGGTGAAGGAAGGTGTTTTGGATGGTCATGGTTACCCTGGTGAAGAATGGTGTTTTGGATGGTCATGGTGAAGGAAGATGTTTTGGATGGTCATGGTTACCATGGTGAAGGAAGGTGTTTTGGATGGTCATGGTTACCATGGTGAAGAATGGTGTCTTGGTTGGCCATGGTTACCATGGTGAAGGATGGTGTGTTGAATGGTCATGGTTACCATGGTGAAGGATGGTGTCTTGGTCATGGTTACCATGGTGAAGAATGGTGTGTTGGATGGCCAGCGTACCCTCCAGTGTTGACACTACAATATTGTGTTTCATGAAGCGCTAGACCCGCGTGGCTCAGTCAGCGTACGCAGTGGTCGAGGCTTGATCCACCGTCCGCTCGTCACGCCCCGGGGATCACTGAGTAGTCAGGCTGTTGGTTGGTTATGACTAGTGATGGCGTCTGTTTGCTTCCACCTCATTCCTACAGTTCGGGTTCTCGCTAATATTAAAACAGGTCTTGTGGTTTAATCAAGGACTGTGTTCAGTGCTTTGTCTTCACAGAACACCTAAATGGTGACCTTGTATAAGTTGTATTATGTACTTGTATAAGTAATAATTATTATTATATATCATGACTTGTACAGTGATAGAAAGCTAGGCTCGCAGTCCAAAATGCTCAGGTTCTATTTCCCGGGTAATGTATAGGTAAATTCCCTCATTGCCAACACAAGTACTGTTAAAAGGTCACTTGTACCTGTCTGTTAACAGATCAGTCAAGAATTTAAGGAGTCAAGTATACATCAGATGTTATTGAGTACCCATATATACCCAGAACTAAGAGACTTATTTAAAAATATGTACATTATTTACAACAAACTTAACTAATCCCATAATATGAGTGGGTGTAACGAAAGAGAGGGAGAGTATGAGCATTCTCACAAGCTATAGCTTATACACCCATACAGAGGACAGAACTCTCGTATGGTGTTAACCAGCTAGAACCTTGTAAGGAACTGAAGCTCCAGGGCTTTCCTAATTACATGGTAACCTACCCTGGGCCCCCCTCATCACCCTGACTGGCAGACCTCTAGCACAACTGGTAGTTACCCTGTATGAGAATGGGCCCCTCATTCACACAAACAACAAGCTACGGTGTTTTGAGCTGGTTGATGATGGTATGCAGGACTGTGGTTACGTGTGATACACGTCGAATGTAATAAGGTACTCGGCGTATACCACGCACCTTACACACCTGCAGCCTATATACACCTAGTAGCAAATAGGTACCTGCGAGTTACTGGACTATTGTGTATTGACTTGAATTTAAATAAGTCAACGCACGTGTGTAGGTATACACCTTTTCATGTATACAGGTGTTCGCGAGCTGGATTGTGCGATATACAACTTGTATACATGTCATTTTGACAAAAAAAATTAATTCACACATTCATTATCGCTGAAAACTCACTGGTGGACGGGCCACATATTTTCTTGCCAGAATCAGGTTAGAATATGGTCACTTATGGTAGATGCGGGCAACTGCAGGTGAGTCTCCATCTCTGCTTATCATACATGTAATAAACTCTGTGCAGAAGAGAACACACGTCCTCTACCATTATATAATTGAGTGTCCAGTTGTCAGTGACTTTAGATCTGGTGGAATGTGTACTTGCAACTGTGTGAATATTTTATCTACTCCTGGATGCCTGAGGATATCCTTATTGTCTAGCCTAAATTTGCCAACACTCAGCAGCCCAGTGATGCCTCAGTTGTATGTAAATACATAATGAATATGTAAATATCCGTGTGAATTTTATATATGTATATGTACGTGTTTACATAAGTATATATGAACATATATGCATACATGTGTATGTCTGCAGAACAAGCCACATGGTGATTGGAATCTTCAGCTCTACATCTTTCTTACTCTCTGTTGCGGCGTCACCTTCTGTCTTGCCTCAGAGAATTTCCCCTCCTATCTGTTGCTGTCTTGCAACATTGCATAACTCCTGACGACGTACCAGAGCGCGGAAGATCTAGAGCTAAAGATTTCCATCCTCATGTAGTTTGTCCTGCATTGTTAAGATCATTTGTTTATGACTGTATTGCATGTTCGTTAGTTACCATTTTGTCTTAGGCACTTGTCGAGTGGACACTTGGCCTGTTATGTGCATTGTTATTTATTAATGTTGTTAGATATATTGTCATCCAATTTCTCTTCCCTCTCCCTCTTCTTCCTCTCTCTCTCAGTTATAATGATGATGGAGATATTTTTATAAAAATTCCAGTTCTCCTGTGTATGAGATAGACTGTTCTGAGTGATGGTAATTCAAAAGTGATAGTAACTCCAGTTATGTTGATGAAGCCATGCTGGAATAGTACTAGATGATATCCTCATTGACTTACTGAAGTCTTCCAGCTCAGGCTGACACATTTCAACACCTTGTATGAGCCCCATTCTGCGTAATGGAATATGACAGAGAAATATAACTAGCTTTTCTTCCCACTGGGTAACTATCGTTTTGAATAATGTAGCAGCGCTCTGCTGATGTATCCAGTTTTATATAAAGAAAAATTCTCATACCTACTCAATCCTTTTATGCACTTCCTTATCCTTCTTACCAGAGCTACCGTGGTCAAAGAACTCGTGAACCAAACCACAGTACAGGTGGGGATTGAGCTCGCGGCAAGTAAGTCGTAAAACTCCAGGCCAACGCGTAAGCACCATAGATTCATCTAACTAGGTATATTTATACACAATAGGGAGGTTAGCATGGGTCCCATATGACCTCATGGTAACCTCCCTATGGTGTACATATATACCTAGTTGGATGAATCTATGGTGCTTACGCGCTAGTCTGGAGTTCTACGACTCACTTGCAGCGAGTTCAATCCCCACCTGTACCGTGGTTTGACTGCAAATATGTGATTACGATTTCACTCGTCTTGATAACTGTGAACCTACTGCTTTGTTTTCCTTAGTTAATCCACCTTGGTTAATAACACTAAAAATGTCTTCTTCAGAATGTATATATACAGTGTTGGTATCGTCCGCAGGTAGCCAGAAAATTCGCTACTGGCTGGGAGCTTCAGACGAGGCGCTGGAGGGTGAGTGGCGCTGGGTAACTGGAGGGACTGTGGTCGCTGACTGGAGGCCAGACAACGTCAGTCGACAGGGTGAGGTGCAGGACTGTCTGACGCTGCTGCTGTCGAAGCACCGGCCTCCATCCCTCGATGACTACTCTTGCTGGAAGAAGAGGAACTTTATCTGCCAGCTGGACATTCACTGTTGACCCACTGTGACTCATTGCATGCATGGCTTCCCTACAGGTTCACCGCCTTCCCATGAATATAGTATTCTTCTTTAGCAACACAGCCTACCACTCACTCTACTTCCCTTCAACACAGTCTACCACTCACTCTCTACTTCCCTTCAACACAGTCTACCACTCTCTACTTCCCTTCAACACAGCCTACCACTCACTCTACTTCCCTTCAACACAGTCTACCACTCTCTACTTCCCTTCAACACAGCCTACCACTCACTCTACTTCCCTTCAACACAGTCTACCACTCACTCTCTACTTCCCTTCAACACAATCTTACACATAAGTTTAAAAAAACTGAAGCCACGAAAAGTTCTTGTTAAAATATTATTGGAACATTATCCAAGGTTGATCATTAATGACGCAACACAAGTGCTGGCAAAACAACATGTCTACTAATTCTAATTTTTATCAACTTTAAAAAAAATGCAATAGTTTATATAAAATTGAGTTTTAAAAATAAGATAATTTATTCAGCATTTTCTTGTTATCTTAATTACCGCCACCATAAAATAAAATTACCTCAATTATTTGGAGAATGCACAATTATAAGCCAAGAATTTTTGAGTTATATCGACATTTAACATTCACATAACATTCAGTAACCTGGAGGAGATTATTTTCGTTGGGTAAGTCTGTTTCTTTATATACTTTTTAAGTGCTTAACTAAAAATAATCTTTGCAAAACATCATCCTGTGTGTCTAAGTTTAATGAATATAATAACGTTAGCATTGTTATAACTTTTAAGAACCGGGAGAACAAAACTGAAAACCTAACTGGTAAAGATTTTATGTGTTGCTGTGACTATCGAGGAATCAAACACATCGGACCTTGATAAAGCTGCTGGTTGTTTCTAGTCAGTTCTCAGTCTTGGAACTCTCTTTATTCCCATTAAAATACTGTCACAGTATCTGGAAGACCCTCAGCCCAGACTTCTTTTTACGTTGTCAGTCACTTTTTCATTAAAATTAAAAACATACAAAGAGAACAAAGTTTGTAAAAGATCATCTCACCTCACTCTTCCAGTCTCTTATGAAAGTTCTCACTGAAACTCAAAATTCTAATGGAACCCTAAGGGTTTCGTGAATCCCAGTTTAAAACTTTCCCTGGTGTAGCAGGAGGTTTTCAAATCGGGTAAACTTCATCATCTTGGAAGACATAGTTCAGCTACCTCTGCACCTCTAGTGTTTATTTCTTAAACTGTAATATGTCAATGTCTGAAAGTTGACAGAGAACTTGACTAACCTGCCATGAATAGTCGCCTAACCTCGCCTTTTTTCTTTTTCCCATCTTACTTCTTTCTCTTCTTAAATCTCTTTCTTCTAATCTTTTTTATTTATTCTCGTCTCCCTCATTGTAAGCCTCCTTCTGTCTCATTATATGAATATTAGTATGACTTTTCCTTTGGAAATAAGACTACGTCATTGATTGTGGGTAAAGAAATGTACTTTTTATGTGGTTAATATTCTACGGTTTTTAATTGCTCCTGAAGAAAAAAAAAAGGCTCGCAAATAGCTAAATACTGTCCATATATCTGAGTACTGAATATGTATCAAAACATTAACGCTTCCTACAAGCTGATACTGTGCTTGTGAATCCATACTCTAGTCCTCTCTCTAAAGGCATTTGAAAATACCTTTTTGTAGCCGTCAGACTAGGTCGTTTGGCGGTGGGATGAAGGTGGGGTTAGTCTGTCTTGGCCTTGTTACACTCTCCGCACTCTAATAATTATGTTCTAATTGTTTTTTACGAATTTCCATTAACCATGGGGGGAGTTGAATGATAGCTCTAGGCTTTTCATGTTGCAATCAACAAATCATCAGATGCTTGCAATGTTGCAGAAAAGAGGAGGAGGTCCAAGCAATTACGATCACAAGGAGCGCAAAGGCTCCCTGTAATCGTATGTATTCTGTATTTATTGATTTATTTAGAAAAGAAAGACGATAATGTGTATGTAATGAAAGCAGCGCGGTGTAAAACTTTCTTCAGAACCTGTTTATTGTATTGTTGTAATAATAATGAAACTGCGTATGAAATCATTTTTTATTATTACCAGAGTTAATAACAGAAGTTTTATTATCTTCTTAAATTGATCTTCTGACAAGGATCTTGTGTGATTTTTGGAGTCCTGAGGATAACAGGAGCTCCCTTAACTACCGTTAACTACCATTAACTGTCATTAACTACCATTAACTATCATTATCTATAATTAATTACTGTTAACTATTATTAACTATTATTATCATTAATTATCATTAGCTACCATTAACTATAACTGTCATTAACTATCATTGACATGGTTGCATTTCTTTTGTTTAGTCTTGCTGAGTAATTCACCCCCCCTCCACCAACTCAGTCAACAGCTGGTTGTGTGGGGCACCTGCGGTGATATCACACCTCACTGTCACCAGCTGATTGTGGCCACACCAACTGACTGTGACCATCTAACTGGGGCTGTAGCAACTTTCATCATTCACTCCAACAGCACGTCAAGTATTAAAAACCATTTGTCACCATTCACTCCTATCAAACATGCTCAAGCACGATTGCTGGAAGTCCAAGCGGGTGGGGGGCGCGGGTGGGGGCGCGGGGGGGGGCGCGGGGGGCGCGGGTGAGAGGTCGTGGGCGGGGGTCGTGGGCGGGGTCATGGGCGGGGTCATGGGCGGGGTCATGGGCGGGGTCATGGGCGGGGTCATGGGCGGGGTCAAGGTCATTAGCACATAGGTGTGAAAAAGGTCATTAGCACATAGGTGTGAAAAAACGGCACCCTTTGATACGGCGCTCTGTAGAAAACTATACTACTATATATATATATATATATATATATATATATATATATATATATATATATATATATATATATATATATATATATATATATATATATATATGTATGTATCTCTTAAATCTTCTGTGCCATATTATGTAATAAAATATTCCTATTGGTAAAAAAAAATAGTTTAAAAGATGGGGTGGTATGGGAAGTGGAATATTCAAACGGCTTCAGGAAGAAATCCAAATATTCCTCCTTGAAGCCTTTTTATCCACTTCTCCGAGGCTATGGGTCCCACAATTTACACCAGAGGTGGACCCCATCTTATATATATATATATATATATATATATATATATATATATATATATATATATATATATATTTAATAAACGTGGGCATACAAATCAGTAATTAATAATTACTGTGATAGAAATATAAATTAATGGGTGGAGGAAACTGTCTTACTGGAATTAAATGTTAAAATTTTTAAATGAGTACAATGCCAATAATACAACTGTTATTTATTTGTTTATTAACTTATATAAATAATTATAATAAACACGCACACACAAACACACATAATGATACGTAAAACATATATATGCATATTTATAAATACAAGAATTTACATACATACAGAAGTGCAAAATATGTTTAAAAACCCTAATATAACTTATGCAGCTCCTAGAATGTCGGTCGGGAAACCAAAATGCAATAGGCGTTTCCTCTTTAGATCGCCAAACTGAGGCACTAGAAAATTTAAGGTGGCAACCCTGAGGTTTCTGTTGGTTTCGATGAGCCTGGAGCCCAGCACCTGGTTGAAACCCATGGAATGTTTTTACCAGGAGCCAAGGGTTTCTGATCCTATAAAAATGAAACGGTACTGACAGGTCAAATCCCTGTACTTGCTGAGGTTGTGATCTTCTCTATGATCATCAGCACCGCCATCCTGACCAGCACTACTAGGGATGTCGGTGCCAGACAGGCACCTACGTAGATGCATTCTTCCATTCCTCCAGGAATATATTGTGATCCAGTCAGGGAGGCAGGTGGCATATCCGGGGTACTCCATCAATTTAGGCTACATCTAACTAAACCTCCCTACCTCCTAGTAGCCTTGATACTACGGATGTAGGGAAGGACTGAGAGGAAGTGGGTTGATGAGGCAGGAAGGTGTGTGCAGCGCGTACGTGCTTTTTATCTGTCGTCTCTGCTCATACTCCCGTCTATTTGCCTTACTGCTGTCCATTTGTGGTTTCGTCGCTCTTTATCCCATCTGTTTGCTGATGCTGCTGTCTAACTGCTCTCTGATGTCTGTTCTTCATCTGCTGTTGTTCCTCTGGCTGCCGTCCCTCTGTTCTTTGCTATCTTCATTTTGCTCTACCAGCCGAATTTTTGCTTTGTTTATATTTTTCTGCCGCTTGAGCTCACTTTACCTTTCTCCAACAAACATTTATCACTACACCTATAAAAATCACCGTCCTTACATCTCTCGAACACCTGTTCTACACATTACATCAACACTTCAGTACATCACATTCACTGCACCAGTACCTCTCTCTCTCGCATCTGCGGCACCTGCGGCACTAAATGCTTCTGGCAGATGAAGGTAGTGTGTGTGTAGCAGGGGCTGTCATGGAGGGCCGGGTACTCGTCCCTACTGAGGACGACGCAGTTTTCGTTGCCTCCGTCTGGTTGTCCGGTCGCCCATTCTCTCCTGGAGACTGGCGTCTTGGAGAGCCACTCCCAGGCGCCCTCTGACCCCACCTCAGACGCTCCCACCCAGTAGAAGCGACAGTCGTCCTCAGCTGTGGGTAGAGGGAGGTAATGGTGAGAGGAGGTAGGGAGAAAGTGAGGGAAAAAGAGAGAGAGAGAGAGGGACGAGGAAGTGACGTAAGTTTGGAGAGAGAGAGAGAGGGACGAGGGAGTGACGGAAGTTTGGAGAGAGAGAGAGAGAGAAAAGAGTGAATGGTGAGAAGGTGGAGGCAAACTTGGCAAGGTTTCATAGAAGCAGGAAAGCTTTTAAAAAAGTTTAACATAATAGTAATCATTGATGCTACATAATGATACAACCATGTAACAAATTACTTACGGTAGAGTACAGTATTACCTCTTTAGCCTCATTAGTGAGATATTTCACCTTTTGAGAAAAGAAAGAAATCAGTACAGTCGCTGTTGTAACGTATCTTCTGTTGCCAGTGCTGGCGTGGTTAGGTCACTCCACCTGATGAAATTAAATCATCTTTATATGTCAGGCGAACCTCTGGCCAGATAATGGTGGCCATCTAGCGGTCTCTTGATGACAGAAACTGCTGTTTTAGGTTACCTGCGGATCCAGGAGTGGCAGTGAACCTCCGACGTTCTTATTGGCTCTCCCGACGTCTTTATTACCTATAAAACAATCTCATAGTTCGTTCTTTTGTCTAAACAGGCAATTTTGCTAAACCTTGTATAGTGTCAGTTCTGAAAGTGCTGTCCTGGTGTTGTGCACAAGGTAGGGTGCAAGGTGGTTCTGAGAGAACAACAATACTTGTTGCAACAAAGATGACTGTGGTTCAAGGTGTGTATGTAGTTTTTTTTTTTTTGCTTATTCTTGAAGCCCCTTACCAACCCCCCCCCCCCCTTTCAAGCGGCCATGAACCTTCGTAAAACCCTCAACCGTTTTCTGGCGACCACTTGTTCTCCGTACTCAGTATCGGCGTTCTACGTATTCCTTTTGGTACCTCTGACCCTCGCTGCTATCTTTGTCGTGAGGGGTGGGCGTGCCCTTTACCCTGCTGATCAATTGTCTTCCTGGGCCCTTCCTTGTTCGGATGAGAGTTGCTCTCCTGGATATTGGATTGAATGTATCTGTTGTCTGGGAGGTGGGCGTCTTCCCTGGCCTCCTTGGCTGGTTCTGATTATGTGTATTCACCTATTTGTGGTTGCAGGGGTCGATTCACAATTCCTGGCCTTGTGTGTGTGTGTGTGTGTGTGTGTGTAGATGGTGGATGAAGACATCTAAGTGACTCACTAATTTCCTTGAGCATAATTTTGTTTATGCTTTAAAAGTCAAAGTCCTTGCTGACACCATTAGATTGATGGCGTGGTCTTGGATGTGATTATAATCATAATGAAGATACTGGTTAATATCAATATTTTGTGTTGTCTTCAGTTACTAAGTGAGTCCTGGGATCACTTCACAGCTAATTATCTTTGCTGTTCTCAACCTGATGGCTGCCTGTAGCTGGTCCATATTCAACCTTTATACATTCTCAAAGCGCCCTGTTCGACTTGACACAGTGTGTTATAGTTCACCCTGTAGATCAAAAGATCCAGTCACTACTGACCTAGCACCATGCCCGATATAAAGACACGATATTTTGTTAGTACCTATGCCATGTTAGGGGTTCTTAGTAATGAGTTGGGGTTTGTTGCCTCATAGTGACCTTATCAGCTACATACATCAATTAGTATTTCATTTGGAAGTGGCAGGCAAAAATCTGCCCTGCAATCGAGCAGTAGGCAATACAGGGTTACCTGTACGTTACCTATAGTAATTTCCAAAGATCACCTCTCTCGTGGTCCGGTCCCAGATCAGGCCTCCTGATTACTAGCCTGATTCATGAAGCTGTTTGTACCCGCCGCAACACAGCCTGGTTGATCAGGAAATGATTTAAAAAAATTGTCGAGTTCTGTCTTGAAGTCAGCCAGGACTCTGCTGATAATTCTCCTTATGCATGAAAGAAGGTACTGGAAAGTTGTGGTCCCTTTATACTTGTTGCTTCAAGCGCTTCCAGTAATTTAGGTATTTTACTGTCTATACGGTATGGAGGTTGTACAATTTCCAGTTCAATAATTTCGCTTGTCTTAAGGGGGCCATTTGTATACAACAATATTCAAACATAGAAGGTGTGTCATCACTGGCTTGCCAATTTTTTTAAAGTTCTAGTTATTCAACATACAGTATCATTTTCCTGGCAGTTGTGATAATGGCATTGTGCTAATTAAACGTGAGATCTGACATTATCACTCCCAGGTCTTTCACATTAGACTCACGCTCTGTTTAGTGATCTGAGTTTGTCTTGTACTCTAGTCTTTTTTTTATTATCTCAATCCATCTGTAAATATAGTATCTGAAATTTGTCCTCATTGAACATCATATTGTTGTCAGTAGCCCATTCATATCAGCTTGGAGGTTCGCCACTCTCATGAAAATCCTAGTATCGTCTAAAAAGGATTATACAGTGCTATGGTTTATGTCCCTGTTTGTGTCAGATATGAGAATGAGAAAGATAAGTGGGAAGAGTATTATGCCTTGGTGGCCAAAACTCTTCACTGTAACAGCTTCTGATTCCATTCAGTTTATCATCACTCTTTGGGTTATATTAAATCGGAACTTAAATATCCATCTTCACACCGTTCTAGTTATTCCCTTTGCATGCATTTTGTGTACAATTACCTCATGGTCGCATTTCTCAAAGGCTTTTGCAAAACCACTGTATACTACATCTGCATTTTGCTTGTCTTCCAGTGTATCTACAGTAAGACCATGTAATAGTCCAGCAATTGCGAGAGGCAGAAACGACCTGTTGTGAACCCATGCTGGCCTGGGTTGTGCAACTGCTTCAGTTTCATATGACTGGCAATCTTGCTTCTTAGAACCCTTTCAAAAATTCAGATACAGTAGTGTACAGATTATTTGGAACAGGAGTGAATTTTGTGATTATCTCATGTCTTAGTCTCCGGCTTATTTAATGTAATTTGGGTTCTTTTCTTTTCAGAAGAGTTTTCTACCGACTTTTGGCAACCAACCAACTGTGGTGTTACTCTCTGACTCTCCTCAGTGCTACAATAGCTGTTGCTCTGTAAGGCTATTCCTGCAAGCGTGCTCCGCGAATAAATGTGGTTTTTGACAAATTCTCCCCTTCAATTCATGATTACTGCTGAGTATCAGACAGATTGCCGAAAATTTGATCCTAGCAAAGTCAGTCAACTGTTGGTCAGATTCTGAGGATAGCTGACGATACAGGTGATTGCAGAGCGCTGCGTCGAGGAAGATGTGAAAAAAATGGAAGACAAGGTTATCATATGAAATAGAGTGAAGGATCCTTAGAAAACCAGCAAAGATCTACAGAAAGATTTGGCTTCAGCTGTCATAAATGTTGATTCTTCAGCTGTCATAAATGTTGATTCTTCAGCTGTTCAACGAAGGCTCCTTGAAGTCGGCAGAACTGCCAGAAAGTGGTAAAGAAACTGTTATTGACTGCTGCTATAAAGAAAAAATGGCTGCAGTGGGTACTCGATCATGAGTGATGGACGACAGATGAATGGAGAGAAGTTATATGGTAGTGAGACGGAGCAAAGGCGAACCTCTTTAGAATGGACACATTTAACAAGAGCCGAAACACCCACCTAAGATGTTTTAAGGTAGTTTTACTGCTAAAGGCCCTGGACGGCTTGTTATTGCTGAGGGAATGATGAACAGTGACAAATACAAGGCAATAAAAAACCATACCACGGGTGGGGATAGAACCCGCGATCAGAGAGTCTCAAAACTCCAGATCCTGGTAACTCATTTGCTTCCCATTATGAACAGAGACTTTCCTGATGGAGAAGGCATTTCCCAGCAGGATCTTGCTACATGCCACACTTTCAGAAAAATATTGACACTCTTCAAAAAGAGTGGACCAAGCGTTCTAAATTGGCTTGAAAACTCTTCTGACCTTAACCCAGTTGAGATCATGGGTAATAACCAAACGCAGGGTCGCTAAACAGTACTGTTCAGCTGTGGAGAAGCTAATTGCTGCTGTTATTAGGACCTGGTACCACGACAAAGAACTTGACAAAATGTGTTCAACCTTGGTTGATTCTATGTCAGCGTGTGTAGCAATGATTATAGAAGCAAAGGGTAGTCATATCTCTTATTAAATCATTTATCTGTTATATCATTGCCTTATATTTTTCAAATAAACATCAGTTTTCAAAAATAAATGTCTTATTTCATCACTATCCCAATTAATATGCACACTACTGTAATGCTGGACATAAGCACTAGCGGTCTATTTTTTATTTTTATTTTTTTTTTTTTTGTAATTGCTTTGTTGCCACCTTTCTGGAGTGGAGCCCATATGAAATATTTTGAATGACTGAGATAACTCCAGTATCTAGGCTCCTCTATAGAATATTCAAGGCATGTGATAATAGTTTCTTGAAATTATTGACGAATACGGAGTTCCACGAGTCAGGGCCTGAGGCAGAGTGCATTGGCATGCAATCAATAGCTTCTTTGAAGTCTAGTGATGTTAGGATTATATAAGAGATTCTGGAGGCGTCTGTAGGGTTTTGTGTTCACGAAGAATTCAGTTGGGTCATAGGTCTTTAGGGTGATTAATGGGTGCAGCAGACTATGGGTGTTTAGTCCTTGTTCCACAAAAATTGTTACTATGAGAGAATTCTCTTTAAGCTGATACCAGAGCACACCCGCCTCCCTCATGGTTACGTGCTTGTGGGTGCTCCTGCTCCTCTCGCTGCACCACACATCGTAATGATGTACTTGTGGTCTAGTCTGTTTCGGTTTTAGTAAGACTGTATGACTACGATACCTGTCAGAACCTTTGAGAAATTTTAGGGAATTCGTGTTTTATTAAATGCTTGACAATTTCTAATTATGTATATACCTGTGATGTTTTATGTCTGATGTCTTTCATTTACTAGATAACCGAATAATGTTTTAATCCTAGCAGCGTAAACTATTTAACTTCCCACCACTTATGGCTTATGGGACACTGCTTCAGATTTACAGAACAAAACAAATATTTGGCTACTTACGATACTTATCGAGCAGCATGGCACGGAGTGTGTTGACGTCGCTGGGTTGTGCGAGGTCCGCCGTCAGTCCCTGACAGAACTTGCGAGCCTCGCTCCAGGTCACCCGCCTGTACTTGTTCACATAGAAGCACTGAGAGCCAACTCTAGAAAACGGACGAGGACACTTTTCATCTGCAAAGTGTAAAATAATGGAGACAAAAGGTTTAAACATAGGATAACACAGTAAAGCCACGTATAGGGGATTATTTCAGTGGAATCTTCTTTAGGATACGACCCGCAACAGCTGCTTAACACTTAGCTACGTGTTTTACTTCTATGCACTTGTGTCCTTTTACCCAACAGGAGTAGCAGGTGTAAGATTTGCGAGTATGTTTTTCCGTAGATATCGAACCCGGGTCCTTTCGACCCTTGACTTACTCAGGTGCCTTAAACAACTTTTGTCTTTAAGGCCGAAATTAAAGTTGTGATACACAAAAGGCCTAGTTCCTAGGCCTTTTGTGTATCCACAGGATGGATTTGGGGTGCACAATACACTAGCCACTTCGGTGGCAAAATCTAATTTAATCCTACCTTAGCTCATTTCAACGTCCAGCCCTGTCTGAGATATACTATCATAACCCCTCAGGATACGACCCAGGTACTTACTGCTAGGTGAACAGGCGCAGCAGCGTAAGGAAACATGCCCAGTGTTTCCACCCGGCCGAGAATCGAACCACAGAACTCGGTATGTGAACCGAGCGCGCTACCAACCAAGCCACGAGATACCATTGATCACTAATAACATATTCCTGTCAACCTTCGAAACCAACTACCAATATATGTACCCAAGAATCTGGGTACGAGAGGAAGAAGTTCCTTGCCAAGTATCGGACGACTATATGCTAAATTAGGTTAAGGAAGGAACACAATATATGTAACATTTTGCCAAGAACACGAGTGGACAGTGAATGGATGTATATAACAATCTGTATGAACATTAACAACTGGGCCAAACACGGTAACAAGACAAGTATGTAACATATAGTACGCATCGTTCTGTGTCTGGGATGACAGTGTTAGTCACTTGTGTTGTCGGGGCCGCTGCTGCTAGAACAGATAAAAGGTGAGGGATGAATGTTTTGTGGGAAAAGTGCTGTAAAAAATTAAATAACAGACATTAGAATGATTACAGTAGAGATCATATATATATATATATATATATATATATATATATATATATATATATATATATATATATATATATATATATATATATATATATATATTCTGAGAGTGACTAGGAAGAAAGTAAGTATATATATATATATATATATATATATATATATATATATATATATATATATATATATATATATATATATATATATATATATATATATACATACATATCCTAGGTAGTAGGTTGGTAGACAGCAACCGCCCAGGGAGGTACTACCGTCCTGCCAAGTGAGTGTAAAACGAAAGCCTGTAATTGTTTTACATGATGGTAGGATTGCTGGTGTCTTTTTTCTGTCTCATAAACATGCAAGGTTTCAGGTATGTCTTGCTACTTCTACTTACACTTAGGTCACACTACACATACATGTACAAGCATATATATACACACTCCGCTGGGTTTTCTTCTATTTTCTTACTAGTTCTTGTTCTTGTTTATTTCCTCTTACCTCCATGGGGAAGTGGAACAGATTTTTCCTCCGTAAGCCATGCGTGTTGTAAGAAGCGGCTAAAATGCCGAGAGCAAGGGGCTAGTAACCCCTTCTCCTGTATATATTACTAAGTGTAAAAAGAGAAACTTTCGTTTTTCCTTTTGGGTCACCCTGCCTCGGTGGGATACGGCCGGTGTGTTGAAAGAAGATATATATATATATATATATATATATATATATATATATATATATATATATATATATATATATATATATATATATATATATATATATATATATATATATATATATGTCGTGCCGAATAGGCAGAACTTGCGATCTTGGCTTAAATAGCAACGCTCATCTTGCCATATAGGACAAGCGAAAATTTGTGTATACAATAATTTCGCCAAAATCATTCGGAACCTAACTAAAAAAATATATTTCACTGTTTGTTTAGAATTAAATTATTGTAAACAAATCTAAAATATATTTAGTTGGGTTAAGCTAAAATAAATTGTTCTTGTTATAATAAGGTTAGGTAAGTTTTCTAAGATTCTTTTGGTGCAAAATTAAAAAAAATTACATTAAAATTAATGAAAAAAATATATCTTTAAACGTATAAGAGAAATTTTTAGAAAGGACTTAATTTTAAATGAGTTCTTGCAAATTGACCAGTTTTACCTATTAGGCACGACATATATATATATATATATATATATATATATATATATATATATATATATATATATATATATATATATATATATATATATATATATATATGTGTGTGTGTGTGTGTGTGTTTGTGTGTGTGGGGGGGGGGTGATTTTCGATGAGCAAGCGTTAATGGATTAAAAATGTGGAGAGTGTTGACGAGGGTAACCCAGCTATAGATTCTCGTCCCCTGACGACCTAACAAAAATAATGAAGAGAATTGTCAATATGCTCCACTCTGTCTACTGCACTCTCCTCTGTCTACTGCACTCTCCTCTGTCTACTGCACTCTCCTCTGTCTACTGCACTCTCCTCTGTCTACTGCACTCTCCTCTGTCTACTGCACTCTCTACTGTCTACTACACTACTGTCTACTACACTCTCTACTGTCTACTACACTTTCTACTGTCTACTACACTCTCTACTGTCTATTACACTTTTCTACTGTCTACTACACTCTCTACTGTCTACTACACTTTCTACTGTCTACTACACTTTCTACTGTCTACTACACTCTCTACTGTCTACTACACTTTCTACTGTCTACTACACTCTCTACTGTCTATTACACTTTCTACTGTCTACTACACTCTACTGTCTACTACACTTTCTACTGTCTACTACACTCTCAACTGTCTACTACACTTTCTACTGTCTACTACACTCTCTACTGTCTACTACACTCTCTACTGTCTACTACACTCTCTACTGTCTACTACACTCTCTACTGTCTACTACCCTATCTGCCTACTACACTCTCTACTGTCTACTGCACTCTCTACTGTCTACTACACTCTACTGTCTACTACACTCTCTACTGTCTACTACACTTTCTACTATCTACTCCACTCTCTGCGTACTACACTCTCTACTGTCTACTACACTCTCTACTGTCTACTACACTCTCTACTGCCTACTACACTCTACTGTCTACTACAGTCTCTACTGTCTACTCCACTCTCTGCCTACTACACTCTCTACTGTCTACTACGCTCTCTGTCTACTACTCTCTACTGTCTACTACACTCTCTACTGTCTACTACACTCTCTACTGTCTACTCCACTCTCCGCCAACTACACTCTCTACTGTCTACTACGCTCTCTACTGTCTACTACACTCTCTACTGCCTACTACACTCTCTACTGTCTACTACACTATCTACTGTCTACTACACTCTCTACTGCCTACTACACTCTACTGTCTACTACACTCTACTGTCTACTACACTCTCTACTGTCTACTACACTCTACTGTCTACTACACTCTCTACTGTCTACTCCACTCTCTGCCTACTGCATTCTCTACTGTCTACTCCACTCTCCGCCAACTACACTTTCTACCGTCTACTACGCTCCCTACTGTCTACTACACTATCTACTGCCTACTACACTTCTACTGTCTACTACACTCTCTACTGTCTACTACACTCTCTACTGTCTACTACACTCTCTACTGCCTACTACACTCTCTTCTGTCTACTCCACTCCCTGCCTACTACACTCTCTACAGTCTACTACGCTTTCTACTGTCTGCTACACTCTCTACTGTCTACTACACTCTCTACTGTCTACTTCACTCTCTACTGTCTACTACGCTCTCTACTGTCTACTATACTCTCTACTGTCTACTCCACTCTCTGCCTACTACATTCTCTACTTTCTACTACACTCTCTACTGTCTACTCCACTCTCCGCCAACTACACTTTCTACTGCCTACTACGCTCTCTACTGTCTACTACACTCTCTACTGTCTACTACGCTCTCTACTGCCTACTACACTTCTACTGTCTACTACACTCTCTACTGTGTACTACACTCTCTACTGTCTACTACACTCTCTACTGTCTAATTCACTCTCTGCCTACTATACTCTCTACAGTCTACTACACTCTCTACTGTCTACTACTCTCTCTACTGTCTACTCCAGTCTCTGCCTACTATACTCTCTACAGCCTACTACACTTTCTACTGTCTACTACACTCTCTACAGTCTACTACACTCTACTGTCTACTACAGTCTACTGCCTATGCTACTTTCTGCTGTCTAGGCCTACGTTCGCTCTGCTTATACCTCCTTCTTGTCTCCCTGGTTACCTGGCCGCTGTTGCTCCCTGAGAGCTCTGGTGTTGTTCTGAATGGCCTGGTTCAGTTCGTCCAGCAGCACCGTCAAGGTTCCAGTCTCTGGCTGCACCGTCGCTTCGCTCACTGCTGTCGTAAATAATATATCTGAAGCCACTTATCCGCAAAGGTGTGTAGATAAATGGTTCAGAGAACCGACGAGTTGATAAATTAGACACATGTGTAGCACTTGGGTGTCTTTATTATGGAGATGTTTCACCACACAGTGACTTCATCAGTCCAATACAGAGAAAAATAGTGAAGATCAGAAGGAGTTTGAGGTAATCAGTCCCTCAGCATAGAGTTGATATAATCAGTCCTTCAATCAGGATTGATGGACTCCAGGCTGAGGGATTGATTACCTCAAACTCCTGATCTTCAACCATTCTTCTCTGTATTGGACTGATGAAGCCACTGTGAAGCGAAACGTTTCCATAATGAAGATACCCAAGTGTTGCACATGTGTCTCATCATCTGCAAAGGTGATGTCTATAAAATTCATTTCTAAATCAAGGATTATGCAAATTATCTCTAATTATGAGTTTAAAACCAAATATCTTCAAAATATATTTCTCGACATCAAGATGTCAGATATCGGAAAAGCCATAAAACTGGTGCCATATGTTTGAAAATGTCTTGTATCTGGAGTTATGCAGTTGACGTAAGATGGTGGAGAAGCCTCATATTTAATCTCAGATATGCTGAAAGTCATGCTCAGATTATAATGTGTGCAAAGTCATGTTTAAACTTGCGTGTGTCCGAAGCCAAATTTGAAGCCAGAATCCTAAAAGTCAGTATATTCTTACAAATCTAAGATTCAGGAAATACTTTCTCACATCAATGACTCATTTGAATCATATAATTCCATTTGTGTCTTGTGTAGTGATCCCATGTTCATCCTGTTAAGTAGGCATGTTATACGTCGTAATCACGTCTCTTTTGGTCCTTCTGTGCTCTAATGTTATCAGGTTCAGTTTTTCTAGTCACGCCTCGGGTCATTATCCTTGGCTCTGAGACTAGTCTCGTTGTGAACGTCTCCATTTTCTCTAGTTTTTGGAAATACTTGACCAGGTGTGAGTTTTATTACGCTAATCTGTTGTTTATTCGCTGCAAAAGTTATCTGACGGGACTCGAAGAATATACCTGATATACTCACCTCTAGTGTTCACGCTATATTTTGCATTCCCTAACCCTTTTTGCCCTGTATGTACTCCTCTACTAGTGTTTCTCTTTCCCAATCCCATTTTTCATAAACTTGCACTTGATGTTGCTGAATTATAGTACCTGCTTATTTGACCGTCCCTACAGTGTGTCCAAGTTATATTGTAACTGTGTTTAGCCAGGTGACGAGTAGCTTCAAGGAGTCGAGGTTTGTGTGAAGGTATATGAGTGTGTTTAAGGGCATACGGATGTAAGTATGAGTAAGAGTGACTGGAAACTCGCCTTGCTTAGAACTTCCTTAATCCGAACTGGGTCACCATATACTATTACCTAAATAAACCTTACTTATTCATTATTTAAATTTTCAACGCTGTATCATCTCAGTGAGTTTAATTTTTTCACGAATACAGCAAATAAGCTAAGAGCTTACCAGGGACATTAACTGGGTTACTTTTGACATTGCGTTCAGGAGTGAGAGACTCATTAAGCTCGCTAAGGACCTCAGACAGGTACTGGATAGCCTTGATGGTCTTCTCCTGCAGGCTGTTGTTCTCTGTGATGATGGCTGGTGCCAGGAACACGCCTTGCAGCAACCCCCCCACCACCACCAGCGTCAGGAGATGCATCCTCATGGTCTAGAGCACCAGGTCGACCTCCTGTAGAAGTTACAGAAGATGGGAGAGAGATCAGAACAATCTCAACTCTATGTATTACTGAAATTATTAGTGTTAATATACGTTATAATTTATTAAATATCTTAACTGGTATTAACTTACATTAACCTTAAACAGCGTATGTAGAGAAATCGGCTTAAATTAATACAGATGAAAACTAAAGTTGTGAGTCAGAATAGTTTAGAGAAAGAAAGATTTGTTTATACGGTGAGAGTAATGATGACATTGTAAAGAAACTTAAATTATGTAAGCCTACTTTCACTATTCCATTTAAACATGTATTTTTAAATCCATCCAATGTGTTGTTGAGAGGAAGGCAGTGATGTGGGAGGACGGTCGTGAGAGATAGTGAAGCTCATTCACCATGGTGGAAATAGCTCAGACACAAGCAAGCACGCATGCACTCACGTGTGCACGCATGTAGTGAACGCGGATGCACATTATTCATATTTATGGTAAGTGATAACCCCCAGAGGGGTCACAAAGTGTTGCACACACAAGACTCTTCATCTTAAAGACTTAAGAAGGAAAACGGGATAAAGTGAAACACCAAGACCAACAGGAAGAAGGTTGGTAGACAGCAGCCACCGGGGATCCCTCACCAGTGAGGGATCTGATATCCGGGTGGATTTGATGGGGATTTGAGGAAATGGAAGGAATGGACGAAACTGGTGAAACGGACTACATAGTAGGTACAATTCAGTCTGGGGGACATAAGGTAGTCATTGCAGAGACGTATAACCCGCTACAGAACTGCAGGAGGCCAAGAGAAGACTATGAAGAGAGCAACAGAGCAATGGTGGACACACTAGCTGAGGTGGCCAGAAGAGCTCACAGGGGTAGAGCAAAGTCACTAGTTATGGGCGATTTCAATCACAAGGAGATTGATTGGGAAAACCTGGAGCCACATGGAAGTCCCGAAACATGGAGAGCCAAGATAATGGATGTGTTACTGGAAAACCTAATGCATCAACATGTTAGGGACACTACCAGAGGGTGAGGGGAGGATGAGCCAGCAAGCCTGGACTTTGAGGAAATTCCTGCAGGAGGTTCAGTGGGAAAGAGAATTGGTAGGAAAGTCAGTAAATGAAATAATGGACTATGTAACAACAAAATGCAAGGAGGCAGAGGAAAGGTTTGTTCCTAAGGGCAACAGAAATAATGGGAAGACCAATATGAGCCATTGGTTTACCCAAAGGTGTAGGGAGGCAAAAATTAAGTGTGCTAGAGAATAGAAAAAGTACAGAAGACAAAGGACCCAGGAAAATAAAGAGATTAATCGAAGAGCCAGAAACGAGTATGCGCAGATAAGGCGGGAGGTCCAGCGACAGTTCGGAAACGACATAGCATCGAGTCAAGTCTGACCCGAAGCTGTTGTATAGCCACATCAGGAAGAAGACAACATTCGAGGACCAGGCTGAGAAAGGAAGGTGGGGAGCTCACAAGAAACGACCAAGAAGTATGATATTTAAGGAAGTATTTACAGTTGAGACAGAAAGGACTCTGGGAAGTCAGAACAGAGGTGTACATCAACAAGTGTTAGATGAAATACACACAACCGAGGTGGTGAAGAAGCTAAGTGACCTTGATACCTTAAGGGCGGTGAGACCGGACATCTCTACTTGGGTCCTTTGAGAGGGAGCAGACACTCTTTGTGTGCCACTAACAACAAGTTTCAACACTTCCATCGAAACTGGGCAACTACCTGAGGTATGGAAGACGGCGAATGTAGTCCCCATTTTTAGGAAAGGAGCCAGACACGAGGCACTAAACTATAGACCATTGTCACTAATGTGTATAGTATGCAAAGTCATAGAGAAGATTATCAAGAGGAGAGTGGTGGAGCAAATAGAATGGAACAAGCTTATGAACGACAACCAGCACGTATTCATGGAAGGCAAATCCTGTGTCACAAACCTACTGGAGTTTTATGACAAGGTAATGGAAGTAAGACACGAGAGAGAGGGGTAGGTAGATTACATTTTCTTGGACTGCAAGGCCTTCTACACAGTTCCCCACAAGAGATTAGTGCAAAAGCTAGAGGATCAGACACGTATAACAGGAAAGGCACTGCAATGGATCAGAGAATACTTGACAGGGAGGCAACAACGAGTCATGGTACGTGGATAAGCTGGAAACTTGGTCCAGCAACTGGCTCCTCGAATTTAACCCCACCTAATGCAAAATCATGAAGATCGGGGAAAGGGCAAAGAAGACGGCAGAGTGGCCAAAGACTCCAAACCTCACAAAAGGAAAAGGATCTTGGGGTGAGTATAATATCGAGCACATCTCCTGAGGCGCACATCAGCCAGATAACTGCTGCAGCATATGGGCGCCTGGCAAACCTGCGAATAACGTTCCGATATCTCAGTAAGGAATCATTCAAGACTCTGTACACCGTGTACCTCAGGCCCATACTGGAGTATGAAGCACCAGTTTGGAACCCACACCTGGTGAAGCACGTCAAGAAATTAGAGAAAGTGTAAAGATTTGCAACAAGGCTAGTTCCAGAGCTAAGGGGAATGTCCTACGAAGAAAGGTTAAGGGAAATCGGCCTGACGACACTGGAGGACAGGAGGGTTAGGGAAGACATGATCAAGACATACAAAATATTGAGAGGATTTGACAAGGTGGACAGAGACAGGATGTTCCAGAGATGGGACACAGAAACAAGGGGTCACAATTGGAAATTGAAGACTCAGATGTTTCAAAGAGATGTTAGGAAGTATTTCTTTTGTCAAAGTTATCAGGAAGTGGAATAGTCTGGCAAGTGATGTAGTGGAGGCAGGAACCAAACATAGTTTTAAGACGAGGTATGACGAAGCTCATGGAGCAGAGAGAGAGAAGACCTAGTAGCGATCAGTGAAGAGGTGGGGCCAGGAGCTATATCTCGACTCCTGCAACCACAAATAGGTAAGTACAAATAGGTGAGTACTGTGCATGTGTGTGTGTTGAGAGAAGACTCATTGAGGCTTGCAGTACACCCCGTGTCTGGCCTTCTCAAGGGGCCCTATTCATGCCATGGCCCTCCTGACTTCCCTGCAACCCTGACCCTCTCTCCCTTGACTGACGACAAGTGAGCTATACATATATGTTACAAAATAAAGGTCACTGAAAAAACAACATTAACATGTATTAGGAATATAATCATTCTGTAATTAAAGTTCGTTGGATTTAAAAAGAAAATAGGATTTGCAGTGACTAGTTATCAAAATCTTGAAAAGGCCGAGGATGACGTTGATACCGCCAGCATCGCATCATGTAACTGGTATAAATGTTTTGCCGTCACAGTGGCTGGAATGTTGTATCACAGGATGAGTTGGGTTCAGCACTCGACTCTCACTGAAAAGCAAACCTAATCTTAGGATGCTGCTTTTACGTAACAAACAGTAGCGTGATGGATGTTTCAGTGGGGTGGTTTATGGTTCAGTGGTATGATGGATGGGTCAGTGGTGTGGTGCATGGTTCAGTGGGGTGGAGGATGGTTCAGTGGTGTGGTGCATGGTTCAGTGGGGTGGAGGATGGTTCAGTGGTGTGATGCATGGTTCAGTGGGATGATGGATGGTTCAGTGGTGTGGTGCATGGCTCAGTGGGGTGGTGGATGGTTCAGTGGTGTGATGCAAGTTTTAGTGGGGTGGTGGATGGTTCAGTGGTGTGGTGCATGGCTCAGTGGGGTGGTGGATGGTTCAGTGGTGTGATGCAAGTTTTAGTGGGGTGGTGGATGGTTCAGTGGTGTGGTGCATGGCTCAGTGGGGTGGTGGATGGTTCAGTGGTGTGATGCAAGTTTTAGTGGGGTGGTGGATGGTTCAGTGGTGTGGTGCATGGTTCAGTGGGGAGGTGGATGGTTCATTGGTGTGGTGGATGGTTCAGTGGTGTGATGCATGTTTCAGTGGGGTGGTGCATGGTTCAGTGGTGTGATGGATGGTTCAGTGGTGTGATGGATGGTTCAGTGGTGTGATGCATGTTTCAGTGGGGTGGTGGATGGTTCAGTGGTGTGATGGATGGTTCACTGGTGTGGTGCATGGTTCAGTGGTGTGATGGATAGTTCAGTGATGTGGTGCATGTTTCAGTGGAATGATGGATGGTTCAGTGGTGTGGTGCATGGTTCAGTGGGGTGGTGGATGGTTCAGTGGTGTGGTGGATGGTTCAGTGGGGTGGTGGATGGTTCAGTGGTGTAGTGGATGGTTCAGTGGGGTGGTGGATGGTTCAGTGGTGTTATACATGTTTCAGTGGTGTGGTGCATGGTTCAGTGGGGTGGTGGATGGTTCAGTGGTGTGATGTTTCAGTGGCGTGGTGGTGGTTCACTGGGGAGACTGATAGTTCAGTGGTGTGATGGATGGTTCAGGGGTGTGGTGGATTGTTCAGGGGTGTGGTGGATTGTTCAGGGGTGTGGTGGATGGTTCAGGGGTGTGGTGGATGGCTTAGAGGGGTGGAGATAGTAGTGTCACTACTGATGTCTCACACTGTCTGGTTGATAGTAGTGTCACTACTGATGTCTCACACTGTCTGGTTGATAGTAGTGTCACTACTGGTGTCTCACACTGTCTGGATGATAGTAGCGTCACTACTGGTGTCTCACACTGTCTGGATGATAGTAGCGTCACTACTGGTGTCTCACACTGCCTGGATGATAGTAGCGTCACTACTGGTGTCTCACACTGCCTGGATGATAGTGTCACTACTGGTGTCTCACAGTGGATGATAGTGTCACTACTGGTGTCTCACAGTGGATGATAGTGTCACTACTGGTGTCTCACAGTGGATGATAGTGTCACTACTGGTGTCTCACAGTGGATGATAGTGTCACTACTGGTGTCTCACAGTGGATGATAGTGTCACTACTAGTGCCACAGGCTTCTCCTGGTCATTCCGCTTCCCCGGTGGTTCGTCTTCAATATTTTTAAAACATTTAATAATTTCTCTTGTTTTTGCTTAGCAATAATGTTATGGATTATCTGTTTGACCTTAAATATATTGGTGGCTAATTGAGTAGCTAGCTTGCTGACTAACTGGGTAGCTGGCTGGTTGGATGGCTTTCTGGCTGGCTGGCTGGCTGGCTGGCTGGCTGGCTGGCTGACTGGCTGACTTTCTGGCTGGTTGGCTTTCTGGTTGGCTAGCTTTCGGGCTGGCTGGTTGACTGGCTGGTTTTTTGACTGGCTGGCTGGCTTTCTGGCTGGCTAGCTGGCTGACTGGCTGGCTGGCTATCTGGTTGACTGGCTGGCTTCCTGGCTGGCTGGCTGGCTTCCTGGCTGACTGGCTGGCTGGTTGACTGGCTGGCTGGCTGGTTGACTGACTGGCTGGCTGGCTGGTTGACTGGCTGACTGGCTGGCTGTCTGGTTGGTTGACTGGCTGGCTGTCTGGTTGACTGGCTGGCTTCCTGGCTGACTGGCTGGTTTCCTGGCTGACTGGCTGGCTGGTTGACTGGCTGGCTGGCTGGTTGACTGACTGGCTGCCTGGCTGGTTGACTGGCTGACTGGCTGGCTGTCTGGTTGGTTGACTGGCTGGCTGTCTTCCTGGCTTGCTGGCTGGTTGACTGGCTGGCTGGCTGGCTGGCTTGTTGACTGGTTGGTTGGCTGGCTGGCTGGCTGGCTGGTTGACTGACTGGCTGTCTTCCTGGCTTGCTGGCTGGTTGACTGGCTGGCTGGCTGGCTGGCTTGTTGACTGGCTGGCTGGCTGGCTGGCTGGCTGGCTGGCTTGTTGACTGGCTGGCTGGCTGGCTGGCTGGCTGGCTGGCTGGCTGGCTGGCTGGCTGGCTGGCTGGTTGACTGACTTTCTATATTTATTTTATGGGAAACAACTTATTTAATAAAACTGCCAAATTGAAATTTACATAAATCAAAGTGAATGCCAAACTTTCTTTTAATAAGACTCGCCAATGGCAGAAGTTTGAAGTCGATCAGAAACGGCATTCTCCAGTAATTCCTCTCATTCCAACTTTTCCAATTTTTTTTTAACAATTTCATTAAAATTTCAGATTTGTAGCTACCAACATTAAGTATATGGGTTATCATTCTACTTTATGAATACCTCGTCAAAAATATTTCGAAGTCGAACAGAAGCATTCTATGATTTTTTTTAATATAAATGAAAAAAAAAATCACTCGTCAATAAAAACGGCATACAAGGACTTATGCCACCCAATAATAATGTGAACTTTGCGTTCAGAAAACAACACCAGTAGTGAAAATTTGAAGCCGATCAGTCTAGTCATTCTTCAGTCATATCACAGATTCCAAGTTTTTTTTTTTTTAACTTTTTTCTATATTGACAATTTTTTCCCACTGTGGCATGCTGAGAGTACATTACATTTTATTCGGCGTATGTCACATACCCATATAGGCTGCCTCCCAACCAGTGAATCAGGTACTAAGATTATAATGAGCGGGGCCCCCTTGTTATGGTAGCACCTTGGTTCAACCAGCCAATGACAAAGAAGCTCACCAATGTTGTGATGTTGGAGACTCGTGAAGTAACATTGGCAGACTGACCTCCCAGTCTGGTTGAAGACAGTTCTCACCGTGTCTCTTGCTTGCAAATTGCCTTACTGTACATATCCTCTGTAAATATTGTACAATATTGTACATATAATTACTTGCTGTTTGGTGAAGGAAATATATACAAGTATTTACTCACCACTGCTTTTTTTTCCTCGTTCCTCGTTTCTACCTTGGTTATGATGCTACAACCAGGTGTGCAGGCCACAGGGCTGCACCTGTATTCGTAATATACACACACTAACGAACCTTAATAGATACTATCCGGGCCCTAAGATGCGTCACCCATTAAATACTGAAGTTGTTCAGGAGAGGTAAAGTCAAATTTATTTAACATAATTTAACAGGAATAAAAACTTCACGCTATTTTACATATAAGATGGTCAGATCTGCTGCTGTTACACCGCTGAGTGTCACTCTCCGCCACCGTTGTATTTTCTGGCACCTTCTGTCAGCGTTTGAAGCTCCACCCCCCCCCTCAAGGAAGGTTCCTTGATTCTGATGAGGGGCTCTTTATCTATGGAACTGGATCTGTGTTCCAGTTCCCTGAATTAAGCCTGACTACCTTCCACCCCCCCCCCCCCACAGGCGCTGTATAATTCTACGGGTTTGGCGCTCCCCCCTTGATTATAATAATAAATAAAGCTCTACCACTGAGAATTTTGGAAGTTATCCCAGCCATTCCGGGATAAGATAAGATTTTATTCGGATTTTTAACCCTGGAGGGTTAGCAACCATGATAACCCAAGAAAAGCAGTGCGTCATTAAGGACTGTCTGCCTTATTTCCACTGTGGTCTTCAACCTTGTCCCCCAGGATGCGACCCACACCAGTCGACTAACACCCAGGTACCCACTTTCTTGCTAAGTGAACGGGACAACAGGTGTAAGGAAACAAGCCCAATGTTTCCACCCTTGCCGGGGATCGACCTACAGACAGTGTGTGGAGCAAAAGCGTTGCCTACCAGGCCACGGGCCACCGTACGATGCTGGGAATGGGTTCAACAACATTGATCGTAAGGAACACAAACATACCAATTGTTCCATGAATTTGGTCCTCCTTATCGTACACAAGTG